>NW_018744746.1:0-35485 GCF_001683475.1 Chenopodium quinoa
TTGTTGAATACATTGACTTTCATTTGATTCAGAAAGCTTTGTATGAATGTGTTTGACTTTCATTTGATTTAATTAGCTTAGTTTGAAAGTGTTTTGACTTTTATTTGATTCAACAAGCTTTGTTTGAATGTGTTTGACTTTCTATTTATTTAATTAGCTTTGTTTGAATGTTTTACTTTAATTTGATTCAATTAGCTTTGTACAATGCATTTGACTTTCATTTGATTTAATTAGATTTATTAAATGTATTTGACTTTCATTTGATTCAGAAAGCTTTGTTTGAATGTGTTTCACTTTCATTTGATTTAATTAGCTTTGTTTGAATGTGTTTGACTTTGATTTGATTCGTTTAGCTTTGTAGAATGCATTTGACTTTAATTTGATTGAAAAAGCTTTATTTGAATGTGTTTGACTTTCATTCGAATCGATTAGCTTTGATGAATGCATTTGACTTTCATTTTATTCAAAAAGCTCTGTTTGAATGTGTTTGACTTTCCTTTGATTCAATTAGCTTATATAGAATGTGTTTGACTTTCATTTGATTTAATTAGCTTTGTTTAATTGTGTTTGACTTTCATTTGATTCAGTTAGCTTTATTGAATGCATTTGACTTTCATTTGATTCAAGAAGATTTGTTTGAATGTGTTTGACTTTCATTTGATTCAATTAGCTTTTCTTGAATGTGTTTGACTTTCATTTGATTCAATTAGCTTTGTAGAATGCATTTGACTTTCATTTGATTAAATTAGCTTTGTTGAATGCATTTGACTTTCATTTGATTCAGAAAGCTTTGTTGGAATGTGTTTGACTTTCATTTAATTTTAGCTTTGTTTGAATGTGTTTGACTTTTATTTGATTCAAAAAGCTTTGTTTGAATGTGTTTGAATTTCATTTGATTCAATTAGCTTTCTTTGAATGTGTTTGACTTTCATTTGATTCGTTTAGCTTTGTAGAATGCATTTGACTTTCATTTGATTTAATTAGCTTTGTTAACGCTCTGTTTGAATGTGTTTGACTTTCATTTGTTTCAATTAGGTTTGTTTGAATGTGTTTGTCTTTCATTGGATTCAATTAGGTTAGTTTGAATGTGTTGACTTTCATTTGATTCAATTAGCTTTATAGAATGCATTTGACTTTCATTTGATTCAAAAAGCTCTATTTGAATGATTTTTTCTTTCATTTAAATTAATTAGGTTTGTTTGAATGTGTTTGACTTTTAATGGATTCAATTTGGTTTGTTTGAATTTGTTTGACTTTCATTCGATTCAATTAGCTTTGATGAACGCATTTGATTTTCATTTGATTCAAAAAGCTTTGTTTGATTGTGTTTGACATTCATTTGATTCAATTAGGTTTTTTTAAATGTGTTTGACGTTCATTGGATTCAATTAGGTTTTGTTTGAATGTGTTTGACTTTCATTCGAATCAATTAGCTTTGATAAATACATTTGACTTTCATTTGATTAAAAAAGCTCTTTGAATGTGTTTTGACTTTCATTTGATTCAATTAGCTTTATTGAATGTATTTGACTTTCATTTGATTCAAGAAGATGTGTTTGAATGTGTTTGACTTTCATTTGATTCAATTAGCATTGCTTGAACGTTTTGACTTTCATTTGATTTAATTAGCTTTGTAGAATGCATTTGACTTTCATTTGATTAAATTAGCTTTGTTGAATACATTTGACTTTCATTTGATTCAGAAAGCTTTGTATGAATGTGATTGACTTTCATTTGATTTAATTAGCTTAGTTTGAAAGTGTTTGACTTTTATTTGATTCAAAAAGCTTTGTTTAAATGTGTTTGACTTTCATTTGATTCAATTAGGTTTGTTTGAATGTGTTTGACTTTCATTTGATTCGTTTAACTTTGTAGAACGCATTTGACTTTCATTTGATTTAATTAGCTTTGTTGAACGCAATTGACTTTCATTTGATTCAGAAAGCTTTATTTGAATGTGTTTGACTATCATTTGATGGCAATTAGCTTTATAGAATGCATTTGACTTTCATTTGATTCAAAAAGCTCTGTTTGAATGTGTTTGACTTCCATTTGATTTAATTAAGTTTGTTTGAATGTGTTTGACTTTCATTCGATTCAATTAGGTTTGTGTGAATGTGTTTGACTTTCATTTGATTCAATTAGGTTTGTTTGAATGTGTTTGACTTTCATTGGATTCAATTAGGTTTGTTAGAATGTGTTTGCCTCTCATTTGATTCAATTAGCTTTGTTGAATGTATTAGACTTTAATTTGATTCAAGAAGCTTTTTTTGAATGTGTTTGAATTTCATTTGATTCAATTAGCTTTTTACAATGCATTTGACTTTCATTTGATTTAATTAGCTTTGTTAAATGTACTTGACTTTCGTTTCATTCAGAAAGCTTTGTTTGAATGTGTTTGACTTTCATTTGATTTAATTAACTTTGTTTGAATGTGTTAGACTTTTATTTGATTCAACAAGCTTTGTTTGAATGTGTTTGACATTCTTTTTATTTAATTAGCTTCGTTTGAATGTGTTTGACTTTCAATTTATTCAATTCGCTTTGTACAATGCATTTGACTTTCATTTGATTTAATTAGCTTTGTTTGAATGTGTTTGACTTTAATTTGATTCAATTAGCTTTGTACAATGCATTTGACTTTCATTTGATTTAATTAGATTTATTAAATGTATTTGACTTTCATTAGATTCAGAAAGCTTTGTTTGAATGTGTTTGACTTTCATTTGATTTAATTAGCTTTGTTTTGAATGTGTTTGACTTTGATTTGATTCGTTTAGCTTTGTAGAATGCATTTGACTTTATTTGATTGAAACAGCTTTATTTGAATGTGTTTGACTTTCTTTCGAATCAATTAGCTTTGATGAATGCATTTGACTTTCATTTTATTCAAAAAGCTCTGTTTGAATGTGTTTGACTTTCCTTTGATTCAATTAGCTTATATAGAATGTGTTTGACTTTCATTTGATTTAATTAGCTTTGTTTAATTGTGTTTGACTTTCATTTGATTCAGTTAGCTTTATTGAATGCATTTCACTTTCATTTGATTCAAGAAGATTTGTTTGAATGTGTTTGACTTTCATTTGATTCAATTAACTTTCTTGAATGTGTTTGACTTTCATTTGATTCAATTAGCTTTGTAGAAAGCATTTGACTTTCTTTTGATTTAATTAGCTTTGTTTGAATGTGATTGACTTTTATTTGATTCAAAAAGCTTTGTTTGAATGTGTTTGAATTTCATTTGATTCAATTAGCTTTCTTTGAATGTGTTTGACTTTCATTTGATTCGTTTAGCTTTGTAGAATGCATTTGACTTTCTTTTGATTTAATTAGCTTTGTTAACGCTCTGTTTGAATGTGTTTGACTTTCATTTGATTCAATTAGGTTTGTTTGAATGTGTTTGTCTTTCATTGGATTCAATTAGTTTAGTTTGAATGTGTTGACTTTCATTTGATTCAATTAGCTTTATAGAATGCATTTGACTTTCATTTGATTCAAAAAGCTCTATTTGAATGATTTTGTCTTTCATTTAATTTAATTAGGTTTGTTTGAATGTGTTTGACTTTTATTGGATTCAATTTGGTTTGTTTGAATGTGTTTAACTTTCATTCGATTCAATTAGCTTTGATGAACGCATTTGATTTTCATTTGATTCAAAAAGCTTTGTTTGATTGTGTTTTACATTCATTTGATTCAATTAGGTTTTTTTAAATGTGTTTGACGTTCATTGGATTCAATTAGGTTTGTTTGAATGTGTTTGACTTTCATTCGATTCAATTAGCTTTGATAAATGCATTTGACTTTCATTTGATTAAAAAAGCTCTGTTTGAATGTGTTTGACTTTTATTTGATTCAATTAGCTTTATTGAATGTATTTGACTTTCATTTGATTCAAGAAGATGTGTTTGACTTTCATTTGATTCAATCAGCTTTGCTTGAAAGTGTTTGACTTTCATTTGATTCAATTAGCTTTGTAGAATGCATTTGACTTTCATTTGATTAAATTAGCTTTGTTGAATACATTTGACTTTCATTTGATTCAGAAAGCTTTGTATGAATGTGTTTGACTTTCATTTGATTTAATTAGCTTAGTTTGAAAGTGTTTTGACTTTTATTTGATTCAACAAGCTTTGTTTGAATGTGTTTTGACTTTCTATTTATTTAATTAGCTTTGTTTGAATGTGTTTTACTTTAATTTGATTCAATTAGCTTTGTACAATGCATTTGACTTTCATTTGATTTAATTAGATTTATTAAATGTATTTGACTTTCATTTGATTCAGAAAGCTTTGTTTGAATGTGTTTCACTTTCATTTGATTTAATTAGCTTTGTTTGAATGTGTTTGACTTTGATTTGATTCGTTTAGCTTTGTAGAATGCATTTGACTTTAATTTGATTGAAAAAGCTTTATTTGAATGTGTTTGACTTTCATTCGAATCGATTAGCTTTGATGAATGCATTTGACTTTCATTTTATTCAAAAAGCTCTGTTTGAATGTGTTTGACTTTCCTTTGATTCAATTAGCTTATAATAGAATGTGTTTGACTTTCATTTGATTTAATTAGCTTTGTTTAATTGTGTTTGACTTTCATTTGATTCAGTTAGCTTTATTGAATGCATTTGACTTTCATTTGATTCAAGAAGATTTGTTTGAATGTGTTTGACTTTCATTTGATTCAATTAGCTTTTCTTGAATGTGTTTGACTTTCATTTGATTCAATTAGCTTTGTAGAATGCATTTGACTTTCATTTGATTAAATTAGCTTTGTTGAATGCATTTGACTTTCATTTGATTCAGAAAGCTTTGTTGGAATGTGTTTGACTTTCATTTGATTTAATTAGCTTTGTTTGAATGTGTTTGACTTTTATTTGATTCAAAAAGCTTTGTTTGAATGTGTTTGAATTTCATTTGATTCAATTAGCTTTCTTTGAATGTGTTTTGACTTTCATTTGATTCGTTTAGCTTTGTAGAATGCATTTGACTTTCATTTGATTTAATTAGCTTTGTTAACGCTCTGTTTGAATGTGTTTGACTTTCATTTGATTCAATTAGGTTTGTTTGAATGTGTTTGTCTTTCATTGGATTCAATTAGGTTAGTTTGAATGTGTTGACTTTCATTTGATTCAATTAGCTTTATAGAATGCATTTGACTTTCATTTGATTCAAAAAGCTCTATTTGAATGATTTTTTCTTTCATTTAATTTAATTAGGTTTGTTTGAATGTGTTTGACTTTTATTGGATTCAATTTGGTTTGTTTGAATGTGTTTGACTTTCATTCGATTCAATTAGCTTTGATGAACGCATTTGATTTTCATTTGATTCAAAAAGCTTTGTTTGATTGTGTTTGACATTCATTTGATTCAATTCGGTTTTTTTTTAAATGTGTTTGACGTTCATTGGATTCAATTAGGTTTGTTTGAATGTGTTTGACTTTCATTCGATTCAATTAGCTTTGATAAATGCTTTTGACTTTCATTTGATTAAAAAAGCTCTGTTTGAATGTGTTTGACTTTCATTTGGTTCAATTAGCTTTATTGAATGTATTTGACTTTCATTTGATTCAAGAAGGTGTATTTGAATGTGTTTGACTTTCATTTGATTCAATTAGCTTTGCTTGAACGTGTTTGACTTTCATTTGATTCAATTAGCTTTGTAGAATGCATTTGACTTTCATTTGATTAAATTAGCTTTGTTGAATACATTTGACTTTCATTTGATTCAGAAAGCTTTGTATGAATGTGTTTGACTTTCATTTGATTTAATTAGCTTAGTTTGAAAGTGTTTGACTTTTATTTGATTCAAAAAGCTTTGTTTGAATATGTTTGACTTTCTTTTTATTTAATTAGCTTTGTTTGAATGTGTTTGACTTTCATTTGATTCAATTAGCTTTGTAGAATGCATTTGACTTTCATTTGATTAAATTAGCTTTGTTGAATGCATTTGACTTTCATTTGATACAGAAATCTTTGTTGGAATGTTTTTGACTTTCATTTGATTTAATTAGCTTTGTTTGAATGTGTTTGACTTTCATTTGATTCGTTTAGCTTTGTAGAATGCATTTGACTTTAATTTGATTGAAAAAGCTTTATTTGAATGCGTTTGACTTTCATTCGAATCAATTAGCTTTGATGAATGCATTTGACTTTCATTTTATTCAAAAAGCACTGTTTGAATGTGTTTGACTTTCCTTTGATTCAATTAGCTTATATAGAATGTGTTTGACTTTCATTTGATTTAATTAGCTTTGTTTAATTGTGTTTGACTTTCATTTGATTCAGTTAGCTTTATTGAATGCATTTGACTTTCATTTGATTCAAGAAGATTTGTTTGAATGTGTTTGACTTTCATTTGATTCAATTAGGTTTTCTTGAATGTGTTTGACTTTCATTTGATTCAATTAGCTTTGTAGAAAGCATTTGACTTTCATTTGATTAAATTAGCTTTGTTGAATGCATTTGACTTTCATTTGATTCAGAAAGCTTTGTTGGAATGTGTTTGACTTTCATTTGATTTAATTAGCTTTGTTTGAATGTGTTTGACTTTTATTTGATTCAAAAAGCTTTGTTTGAATGTGTTTGAATTTCATTTGATTCAATTAGCTTTCTTTGAATGTGTTTGACTTTCATTTGATTCGTTTAGCTTTGTAGAATGCATTTGACTTTCATTTGATTTAATTAGCTTTGTTAACGCTCTGTTAGAATGTGTTTGACTTTCATTTGATTCAATTAGGTTTGTTTGAATGTGCTTGTCTTTCATTCGATTCAATTTGGTTTGTTTGAATGTGTTTGACTTTCATTCGATTCAATTAGCTTTGATGAACGCATTTGATTTTCGTTTGATTCAAAAAGCTTTGTTTGATTGTGTTTGACATTCATTTGATTCAATTAGGTTTTTTTAAATGTGTTTGACGTTCATTGGATTCAATTAGGTTTGTTTGAATGTGTTTGACTTTCATTCGATTCAATTAGCTTTGATAAATGCATTTGACTTTCATTTGATTAAAAAAGCTTTGTTTGAATTTGTTTGACTTTCATTTGATTCAATTAGCTTTGTTGAATGTATTTGACTTTCATTTGATTCAGAAAGCTTTGTATGAATGTGTTTGACTTTCATTTGATTTAATTAGCTTAGTTTGAAAGTGTTTGACTTTTATTTGATTCAAAAAGCTTTGTTTGAATGTGTTTGACTTTCATTTGATTCAATTAGGTTTGTTTGAATGTGTTTGACTTTTATTTGATTCGTTTAACTTTGTAGAACACATTTGACTTTCATTTTATTTAATTAGCTTTGTTGAACGCAATTGACTTTCATTTGATTCAGAAAGCTTTATTTGAATGTGTTTGACTTTCATTTAATTCAATTAGCTTTATAGAATGCATTTGACTTTCATTTGATTCAAAAAGCTCTGTTTGAATGTGTTTGACTTCCATTTGATTTAATTAAGTTTGTTTGAATGAGTTTGACTTTCATTCGATTCAATTAGGTTTGTATGAATGTGTTTGACTTTCATTTTATTCAATTAGGTTTGTTTGAATGTGTTTGACTTTCATTGGATTCAATTAGGTTTGTTAGAATGTGTTTGCCTCTCATTTGATTCAATTAGCTTTGTTGAATGCATTAGACTTTAATTTGATTCAAGAAGCTTTTTTTGAATGCGTTTGAATTTCATTTGATTCAATTAGCTTTTTACAATGCATTTGACTTTCATTTGATTTAATTAGCTTTGTTAAATGTACTTGACTTTCGTTTGATTCAGAAAGCTTTGTTTGAATGTGTTTGACTTTCATTTGATTTAATTAACTTTGTTTGAATGTGTTTGACTTTTATTTGATTCAACAAGCTTTGTTTGAATGTGTTTGACTTTCTTTTTATATAATAAGCTTTGTTTGAATGTGTTTGACTTTCATTTGATTCAATTAGCTTTGTACAATGCATTTGACTTTCATTTGATTTAATTAGATTTATTAAATGTATTTGACTTTCATTTGATTTAGAAAGCTTTGTTTGAACGTGTTTGACTTTGATTTGATTCATTTAGCTATGTAGAATGCATTTGACTTTAATTTGATTGAAAAAGCTTTATTTGAATGTGTTTGACTTTCGAATCAATTAGCTTTGATGAATGCATTTGACTTTTATTTTATTCAAAAAGCTCTGTTTGAATGTGTTTCACTTTCCTTTGATTCAATTAGCTTATATAGAATGTGTTTGACTTTCATTTGATTTAATTAGCTTTGTTTAATTGTGTTTGACTTTCATTTGATTCAGTTAGCTTTATTGAATGCATTTGACTTTCATTTGATTCAAGAAGATTTGTTTGAATGTGTTTGACTTTTATTTGATTTAATTAGCTTTTCTTGAATGTGTTTGACTTTAATTTGATTTCAATTAGCTTTGTAGAATGCATTTGACTTTCATTTGATTAAATTAGCTTTGTTGAATGCATTTGACTTTCATTTGATACAGAAATCTTTGTTGGAATGTGTTTGACTTTCATTTGATTTAATTAGCTTTGTTTGAATGTGTTTGACTTTCATTTGATTCGTTTAGCTTTGTAGAATGCATTTGACTTTAATTTGATTGAAAAAGCTTTATTTGAATGTGTTTGACTTTCATTCGAATCAATTAGCTTTGATGAATGCATTTGACTTTCATTTTATTCAAAAAGCTCTGTTTGAATGTGTTTGACTTTCCTTTGATTCAATTAGCTTATATAGAATGTGTTTGACTTTCATTTGATTTAATTAGCTTTGTTTAATTGTGTTTGACTTTCATTTGATTCAGTTAGCTTTATTGAATGCATTTGACTTTCATTTGATTCAAGAAGATTTGTTTGAATGTGTTTGACTTTCATTTGATTCAATTAGCTTTTCTTGAATGTGTTTGACTTTCATTAGATTCAATTAGCTTTGTAGAAAGCATTTGACTTTCATTTGATTAAATTAGCTTTGTTGAATGCATTTGACTTTCATTTGATTCATAAAGCTTTGTTGGAATGTGTTTGACTTTCATTTGATTTAATTAGCTTTGTTTGAATGTGTTTGACTTTTATTTGATTCAAAAAGCTTTGTTTGAATGTGTTTGAATTTCATTTGATTCAGTTAGCTTTCTTTGAATGTGTTTGACTTTCATTTGATTCGTTTAGCTTTGTAGAATGCATTTGACTTTCATTTGATTTAATTAGCTTTGTTAACGCTCTGTTTGAATGTGTTTGACTTTCATTTGATTCAATTAGGTTTGTTTGAATGTGTTTGTCTTTCATTGGATTCAATTAGGTTAGTTTGAATGTGTTGACTTTCATTTGATTCAATTAGCTTTATAGAACGCATTTGACTTTCATTTGATTCAAAAAGCTCTATTTGAATGATTTTTTCTTTCATTTAATTTAATTAGGTTTGTTTGAATGTGTTTGACTTTTATTGGATTCAATTTGGTTTGTTTGAATGTGTTTGACTTTCATTTGATTCAATTAGCTTTGATGAACGCATTTGATTTTTCATTTGATTCAAAAAGCTTTGTTTGATTGTGTTTGACATTCATTTGATTCAATTAGGTTCTTTTAAATGTGTTTGACGTTCATTGGATTCAATTAGGTTTGTTTGAATGTGTTTGACTTTCATTCGATTCAATTAGCTTTGATAAATGCATTTGACTTTCATTTGATTAAAAAAACCTCTGTTTGAATGTGTTTGACTTTCATTTGATTCAATTAGCTTTATTGAATGTATTTGACTTTCATTTGATTCAAGAAGATGTGTTTGAATGTGTTTGACTTTCATTTGATTCAATTAGCTTTGCTTGAACGTGTTTGACTTTCATTTGATTCAATTAGCTTTGTAGAATGCATTTGACTTTCATTTGATTAAATTAGCTTTGTTGAATACATTTGACTTTCATTTGATTCAGAAAGCTTTGTATGAATGTGTTTGACTTTCATTTGATTTAATTAGCTTAGTTTGAAAGTGTTTGAATTTTATTTGATTCAAAAAGCTTTGTTTGAATGTGTTTGACTTTCATTTGATTCAGTTAGGTTTGTTTGAATGTGTTTGACTTTCATTTGATTCGTTTAACTTTGTAGAACGCATTTGACTTTCATTTGATTTAATTAGCTTTGTTGAACGCAATTGACTTTCATTTAATGCAGAAAGCTTTATTTGAATGTGTTTGACTTTCATTTGATTCAATTAGCTTTATAGAATGCATTTGACTTTCATTTTATTCAAAAAGCTCTGTTTGAATGTGTTTGACTTTCCTTTGATTCAATTAGCTTATATAGAATGTGTTTGACTTTCATTTGATTTAATTAGCTTTGTTTAATTGTGTTTGACTTTCATTTGATTCAGTTAGCTTTATTGAATGCATTTGACTTTCATTTGATTCAAGAAGATTTGTTTGAATGTGTTTGACTTTCATTTGATTCAATTAGCTTTTCTTGAATGTGTTTGACTTTCATTAGATTCAATTAGCTTTGTAGAAAGCATTTGACTTTCATTTGATTAAATTAGCTTTGTTGAATGCATTTGACTTTCATTTGATTCATAAAGCTTTGTTGGAATGTGTTTGACTTTCATTTGATTTAATTAGCTTTGTTTGAATGTGTTTGACTTTTATTTGATTCAAAAAGCTTTGTTTGAATGTGTTTGAATTTCATTTGATTCAGTTAGCTTTCTTTGAATGTGTTTGACTTTCATTTGATTCGTTTAGCTTTGTAGAATGCATTTGACTTTCATTTGATTTAATTAGCTTTGTTAACGCTCTGTTTGATGCGGATGCATTCAACGTTTCCTTTCTTGGTCCGTTTCTTTAATGTTTCTTAGATTAGATTTTGGCTTACAAGTTTTTACCTTTCACTTGAAAGGGTTTTTCTTGTTTTAAGCATTAGGATTTCTATTTTGATTAGGAATTGTTTTGGTCTAGTGAGTTCCTATTTGAATTAGGACTTGTCTTTAGCAAAAGAGATTCCTAATTGGATTAGGACTTGTTTTTAACAAAGTAAATTCCTAAGTGGATTAGGACTTGACTTTGGTTTTTAGGCGTGTCTAGGAGTTTTAGGAGGATTGAATACCTAATCTAAGTTGAATTAAGCTTAGTTAGTTTAGTCATATCCGAATTAGGAACTTGGGGATCAAGTTTCGGTTTTCTTAGGTTTTCTAGGTCAAATGGGATTCTAATTCAATTAGGATTAGTTTTCTAATTTGATTAGGTTTAGAATTAGTTTTGAGTCTATAAATAAAGGTTGTAAACTTTGAATTAAAAAAGAGGTTTTTTTTGTTGATTAAAGCTTTATTGCTTGTTAATTTGGAACGTTTCTTTCCAAGTTTTCTTTGTGTTTGACGAGTGAAGTTAAACATAAAAACCCTTAGATTAGGCGAGTGAAACCTGATTTAAGAGAGGTTAGATTAATTAGTGAGTGAAGCTAATTCAAACTATCCTCAAAAAACCCCTAAATCACGAGATTAAGGTGAGTGAAGCCTTGAAATCAGATTTAGAACCCTTAGGCGAAAACAAACGAGTGAAGCTTGTTTAAACCTAAGACCAAACGAATCAAGAAACGCATCAAATGGTATCAGAGCTGTTGGTGTGATTATTGAGTCGTTATATCCTTGTTCTTGAGCAATCAAGAATCAATTCGTGCTAGTTTCTTGGTTCTTGTTCTTCTCGGCGCAGATCTGGACCAGTTGGAAGTTTTAGGTTACTGCAAACTATCTACTTGGTATTTTTCGGTGATTTTTTTTGGGTTGGATTCCTATTGGACTAGAATTATAGCCTGTAAAATTTCGTGGTCATTGGATAAGTGACGCAAAATCTACAGCAACAAACTTTCGAGGGAAAATTACTGATTGTGCGCAAACATGGAGAATAAATCAACGATCACTCACTTGCTTGAACAGATGACTGTTTTGATGGAACGACACATTACGTTCATGCATCATAGGAAGAGTCTTGAAGAGGAGATCAAGTGTTTCAAGTGTCAAGGTAGAGGTCACTACAAGTCCGAGTGTCCTAATAGAAGGGTCATGACATTAACAAGATACCAAGCCTTAGAAGAGGAGGATGCTAAACTTGCTTTACTTCTAAAAGAGCAACGTGAAGGAGAGGAGAATGAATATGACTTTGAGGAAGAGTGTGAAGATCAACCATTGTGTGAGGCAGCCCCGGATCACAACACACTTGTTTTGAGAAAGCTTCTCCATGCTCAATCTACTCCTTTGACTGATATGGCACAAAGGGAGAACTTGTTTCACACTAGATGCTTAGTGAATGGGCGTAGTTGTTCAGTTATTGTGGATAATGGTTCTTGTACTAATGCATGCTCTAAGAAGATGACGGATACATTGCAGCTTGAGACTAGGAACCATCCTAATCCTTACAAACTTAATTGGCTCACAAATGTTGGAGGAGTACATGTTTCGAAACAAGCATTGGTTTCTTTTACAATTGGTGAGTTTGAAGACAAAGTATGGTGTGATGTTGTTCCTATGGATGCATGTGCTTTGTTGCTAGGCCGTCCTTGGCAATTTGATCGTGATGTGATCTACCTTGCAAAGAAGAATGTGGTTTCAGTTCTACATAAAGGGAAAAGGATTGGATTAAAACCTTTACCTCCTAAATTCGAACCTATGCAACATGATGCAGCAAGGTTATTTCTCTTTCTACATGTGATGAAGGTGGTTCAAGTAAAAGGAAGAAGAAAGACAAGCAGCAAGATAGAGTGCTTCAACTTGTTCGTAAGTCTCCATTTGAGATAGGTGACTATGTGTGGCTTTCTTTGAGTGCACAGAAGTTATACAACAACCGCAAAGACAAGCATGAATCCTTTGATGAAGGGCCTTTTAAAATCGTGCATAGGGAGAATTATGATACATTTCAAGTGCTACTTGGTGAAGGCGTTTGTGCTTCTCTTAGTGCAAATGATCTTGTTCCTTGTTATGATGTAACTTGAGGACAAGTTAGTTTTCAAGAGGAGGAGTATGATGCGGATGCATTCAACGTTTCCTTTCTTGGTCCGTTTCTTTAATGTTTCTTAGATTAGATTTTGGCTTACAAGTTTTTACCTTTCACTTGAAAGGGTTTTTCTTGTTTTAAGCATTAGGATTTCTATTTTGATTAGGAATTGTTTTGGTCTAGTGAGTTCCTATTTGAATTAGGACTTGTCTTTAGCAAAAGAGATTCCTAATTGGATTAGGACTTGTTTTTAACAAAGTAAATTCCTAAGTGGATTAGGACTTGACTTTGGTTTTTAGGCGTGTCTAGGAGTTTTAGGAGGATTGAATACCTAATCTAAGTTGAATTAAGCTTAGTTAGTTTAGTCATATCCGAATTAGGAACTTGGGGATCAAGTTTCGGTTTTCTTAGGTTTTTCTAGGTCAAATGGGATTCTAATTCAATTAGGATTAGTTTTCTAATTTGATTAGGTTTAGAATTAGTTTTGAGTCTATAAATAAAGGTTGTAAACTTTGAATTAAAAAAGAGGTTTTTTTTGTTGATTAAAGCTTTATTGCTTGTTAATTTGGAACGTTTCTTTCCAAGTTTTCTTTGTGTTTGACGAGTGAAGTTAAACATAAAAACCCTTAGATTAGGCGAGTGAAACCTGATTTAAGAGAGGTTAGATTAATTAGTGAGTGAAGCTAATTCAAACTATCCTCAAAAAACCCCTAAATCACGAGATTAAGGTGAGTGAAGCCTTGAAATCAGATTTAGAACCCTTAGGCGAAAACAAACGAGTGAAGCTTGTTTAAACCTAAGACCAAACGAATCAAGAAACGCATCACTGTTTGAATGTGTTTGACTTCCATTTGTTTTAATTAAGTTTGTTTGAATGTGTTTGACTTTCATTCGATTCAATTAGGTTTGTTTGAATGTGTTTGACTTTCATTTGATTCAATTAGGTTTGTTTGAATGTGTCTGACTTTCATTGGATTCAATTAGGTTTGTTAGAATGTGTTTGCCTCTCATTTGATTCAATTAGCTTTGTTGAATGCATTGGACTTTAATTTGATTCAAGAAGCTTTTTTTGAATGTGTTTGAATTTCAATTGATTCAATTAGCTTTTTACAATGCATTTGACTTTCATTTGATTTAATTAGCTTTGTTAAATGTACTTGACTTTCGTTTGATTCAGAAAGCTTTGTTTGAATGTGTTTGACTTTCATTTGATTTAATTAACTTTGTTTGAATGTGTTTTGACTTTTATTTGATTCGACAAGCTTTGTTTGAATGTGTTTGACTTTCTTTTTTATTTAATTAGCTTTGTTTGAATGTGTTTGACTTTCATTAGATTCAATTAGCTTTGTACAATGCATTTGACTTTCATTTGATTTAATTAGATTTATTAAATGTATTTGACTTTCATTTGATTCAGAAAGCTTTGTTTGAATGTGTTTGACTTTCATTTGATTCAATTAGCTTTGCTTGAACGTGTTTGACTTTCATTTGATTCAATTAGCTTTGTAGAATGCATTTGACTTTCATTTGATTAATTAAGCTTTGTTGAATACATTTGACTTTCATTTGATTCAGAAAGCTTTGTATGAATGTGTTTGACTTTCATTTGATTTAATTAGCTTAGTTTGAAAGTGTTTGACTTTTATTTGATTCAAAAAGCTTTGTTTGAATGTGTTTGACTTTCATTCGATACAATTAGCTTTGATGAACGTATTCGATTTTAATTTGATTCAAAAAGCTTTGTTTGATTGTGTTTGACATTCATTTGATTCAATTAGGTTTTTTTAAATGTGTTTGACGTTCATTGGATTCAATTAGGTTTGTTTGAATGTGTTTGACTTTAATTCGATTCAATTAGCTTTGATAAATGCATTTGACTTTCATTTGATTAAAAAACCTCTGTTTGAATGTGTTTGACTTTCATTCGATTTAATTAGCTTTGATGAACGCATTCGATTTTCATTTGATTCAAAAAGCTTTGTTTGATTGTGTTTGACATTCATTTGATTCAATTAGGTTTTTTTAAATGTGTTTGACGTTCATTGGATTCTATTAGGTTTGTTTGAATGTGTTTGACTTTCATTCGATTCAATTAGCTTTGATAAATGCATTTGACTTTCATTTGATTAAAAAACCTCTGTTTGAATATGTTTGACTTTCATTTGATTCAATTAGCTTTATTGAATGTATTTGACTTTCATTTGATTCAAGAAGATGTGTTTGAATGTGTTTGGCTTTCATTTGATTCAATTAGCTTTGCTTGAACGTGTTTGACTTTCATTTGATTCAATTAGCTTTGTAGAATGCATTTGACTTTCATTTGATTAAATTAGCTTTGTTGAATACATTTGACTTTCATTTGATTCAGAAAGCTTTGTATGAATGTGTTTGACTTTCATTTGATTTAATTAGCTTAGTTTGAAAGTGTTTGACTTTTATTTGATTCAAAAAGCTTTGTTTGAATGTGTTTGACTTTCATTTGATTCAATTAGGTTTGTTTGAATGTGTTTGACTTTCATTTGATTCGTTTAACTTTGTAGAACGCATTTGACTTTCATTTTATTTAATTAGCTTTGTTGAACGCAATTGACTTTCATTTGATTCAGAAAGCTTTATTTGAATGTGTTTGACTTTCATTTGATTCAATTAGCTTTATAGAATGCATTTGACTTTCATTTGATTCAAAAAGCTCTGTTTGAATGTGTTTGACTTCCATTTGATTTAATTAAGTTTGTTTGAATGTGTTTGACTTTCATTCGATTCAATTAGGTTTGTATGAATGTGTTTGACTTTCATTTGATTCAATTAGGTTTGTTTGAATGTGTTTGACTTTCATTGGATTCAATTAGGTTTGTTAGAATGTGTTTGCCTCTCATTTGATTCAATTAGCTTTGTTGAATGCATTAGACTTTAATTTGATTCAAGAAGCTTTTTTTGAATGCGTTTGAATTTCATTTGATTCAATTAGCTTTTTACAATGCATTTGACTTTCATTTGATTTAATTAGCTTTGTTAAATGTACTTGACTTTTGTTTGATTCAGAAAGCTTTGTTTGAATGTGTTTGACTTTCATTTGATTTAATTAACTTTGTTTGAATGTGTTTGACTTTTATTTGATTCTACAAGCTTTGTTTGAATGTGTTTGACTTTCTTTTTATATAATAAGCTTTGTTTGAATGTGTTTGACTTTCATTTGATTCAATTAGCTTTGTACAATGCATTTGACTTTCATTTGATTTAATTAGATTTATTAAATGTATTTGACTTTCATTTGATTTAGAAAGCTTTGTTTGAATGTGTTTGACTTTGATTTGATTCGTTTAGCTTTGTAGAATGCATTTGACTTTAATTTGATTGAAAAAGCTTTATTTGAATGTGTTTGACTTTCGAATCAATTAGCTTTGTTTGAATGTGTTTGACTTTTATTTGATTCAAAAAGCTTTGTTTGAATGTGTTTGAATTTCATTTGATTCAATTAGCTTTCTTTGAATGTGTTTGACTTTCATTTGATTCGTTTAGCTTTGTAGAATGCATTTGACTTTCATTTGATTTAATTAGCTTTGTTGAACGCAATTGACTTTCATTTGATTCAGAAAGATTTGTTTGAATGTGTTTGACTTTTATTTGATTCAATTAGCTTTTCTTGAATGTGTTTGACTTTAATTTGATTCAATTAGCTTTGTAGAATGCATTTGACTTTCATTTGATTAAATTAGCTTTGTTGAATGCATTTGACTTTCATTTGATACAGAAATCTTTGTTGGAATGTGTTTGACTTTCATTTGATTTAATTAGCTTTGTTTGAATGTGTTTGACTTTCATTTGATTCGTTTAGCTTTGTAGAATGCATTTGACTTTAATTTGATTGAAAAAGCTTTATTTAAATGTGTTTGACTTTCATTCGAATCAATTAGCTTTGATGAATGCATTTGACTTTCATTTTATTCAAAAAGCTCTGTTTGAATGTGTTTGACTTTCCTTTGATTCAATTAGCTTATATAGAATGTGTTTGACTTTCATTTGATTTAATTAGCTTTGTTTAATTGTGTTTGACTTTCATTTGATTCAGGTAGCTTTATTGAATGCATTTGACTTTCATTTGATTCAAGAAGATTTGTTTGAATGTGTTTGACTTTCATTTGATTCAATTAGCTTTTCTTGAATGTGTTTGACTTTCATTTGATTCAATTAGCTTTGTAGAATGCATTTGACTTTCATTTGATTAAATTAGCTTTGTTGAATACATTTGACTTTCATTTGATTCAGAAAGCTTTGTATGAATGTGTTTGACTTTCATTTGACTTAATTAGCTTAGTTTGAAAGTGTTTTACTTTTGTTTGATTCAAAAAGCTTTGTTTGAATGTGTTTGACTTTCATTTGATTTAATTAGCTTTGTTTGAATGTGTTTGACTTTCATTTGATTCGTTTAGCTTTGTAGAATGCATTTGACTTTAATTTGATTGAAAAAGCTTTATTTAAATGTGTTTGACTTTCATTCGAATCAATTAGCTTTGATGAATGCATTTGACTTTCATTTTATTCAAAAAGCTCTGTTTGAATGTGTTTGACTTTTCTTTGATTCAATTAGCTTATATAGAATGTGTTTGACTTTCATTTGATTTAATTAGCTTTGTTTAATTGTGTTTGACTTTCATTTGATTCAGTTAGCTTTATTGAATGCATTTGACTTTCATTTGATTCAAGAAGATTTGTTTGAATGTGTTTGACTTTCATTTGATTCAATTAGCTTTTCTTGAATGTGTTTGACTTTCATTTGATTCAATTAGCTTTGTAGAATGCATTTGACTTTCATTTGATTAAATTAGCTTTGTTGAATACATTTGACTTTCATTTGATTCAGAAAGCTTTGTATGAATGTGTTTGACTTTCATTTGATTTAATTAGCTTAGTTTGAAAGTGTTTGACTTTTGTTTGATTCAAAAAGCTTTGTTTGAATGTGTTTGACTTTCATTTGATTCAATTAGGTTTGTTTGAATGTGTTTGACTTTCATTTGATTCGTTTAACTTTGTAGAACGCATTTGACTTTCATTTGATTTAATTAGCTTTGTTGAACGCAATTGACTTTCATTTGATTCAGAAAGCTTTATTTGAATGTGTTTGACTTTCATTTGATTCAATTAGCTTTATAGAATGCATTTGACTTTCATTTAATTCAAAAAGCTCTGTTTGAATGTGTTTGACTTCCATTTGATTTAATTAAGTTTGTTTGAATGTGTTTGACTTTCATTCGATTCAATTAGGTTTGTATGAATGTGTTTGACTTTCATTTGATTCAATTAGGTTTGTTTGAATGTGTTTGACTTTCATTGGATTCAATTAGGTTTGTTAGAATGTGTTTGCCTCTCATTTGATTCAATTAGCTTTGTTGAATGCATTAGACTTTAATTTGATTCAAGAAGCTTTTTTTGAATGCGTTTGAATTTCATTTGATTTAATTAGCTTTTTACAATGCATTTGACTTTCATTTGATTTAATTAGCTTTGTTAAATGTACTTGACTTTTGTTTGATTCAGAAAGCTTTGTTTGAATGTGTTTGACTTTCATTTGATTTAATTAACTTTGTTTGAATGTGTTTGACTTTTATTTGATTCTACAAGCTTTGTTTGAATGTGTTTGACTTTCTTTTTATATAATAAGCTTTGTTTGAATGTGTTTGACTTTCATTTGATTCAATTAGCTTTGTACAATGCATTTGACTTTCATTTGATTTAATTAGATTTATTAAATGTATTTGACTTTCATTTGATTTAGAAAGCTTTGTTTGAATGTGTTTGACTTTGATTTGATTCGTTTAGCTTTGTAGAATGCATTTGACTTTAATTTGATTGAAAAAGCTTTATTTGAATGTGTTTGACTTTCGAATCAATTAGCTTTGATGAATGCATTTGACTTTCATTTTATTCAAAAAGCTCTGTTTGAATGTGTTTGACTTTCCTTTGATTCAATTAGCTTATATAGAATGTGTTTGACTTTCATTTGATTTAATTAGCTTTGTTTAATTGTGTTTGACTTTCATTTGATTCAGTTAGCTTTATTGAATGCATTTGACTTTCATTTGATTCAAGAAGATTTGTTTGAATGTGTTTGACTTTTATTTGATTCAATTAGCTTTTCTTGAATGTGTTTGACTTTAATTTGATTCAATTAGCTTTGTAGAATGCATTTGACTTTCATTTGATTAAATTAGCTTTGTTGAATGCATTTGACTTTCATTTGATACAGAAATCTTTGTTGGAATGTGTTTGACTTTCATTTGATTTAATTAGCTTTGTTTGAATGTGTTTGACTTTCATTTGATTCGTTTAGCTTTGTAGAATGCATTTGACTTTAATTTGATTGAAAAAGCTTTATTTAAATGTGTTTGACTTTCATTCGAATCAATTAGCTTTGATGAATGCATTTGACTTTCATTTTATTCAAAAAGCTCTGTTTGAATGTGTTTGACTTTCCTTTGATTCAATTAGCTTATATAGAATGTGTTTGACTTTCATTTGATTTAATTAGCTTTGTTTAATTGTGTTTGACTTTCATTTGATTCAGTTAGCTTTATTGAATGCATTTGACTTTCATTTGATTCAAGAAGATTTGTTTGAATGTGTTTGACTTTCATTTGATTCAATTAGCTTTTCTTGAATGTGTTTGACTTTCATTTGATTCAATTAGCTTTGTAGAATGCATTTGACTTTCATTTGATTAAATTAGCTTTGTTGAATACATTTGACTTTCATTTGATTCAGAAAGCTTTGTATGAATGTGTTTGACTTTCATTTGACTTAATTAGCTTAGTTTGAAAGTGTTTGACTTTTGTTTGATTCAAAAAGCTTTGTTTGAATGTGTTTGACTTTCATTTGATTTAATTAGCTTTGTTTGAATGTGTTTGACTTTCATTTGATTCGTTTAGCTTTGTAGAATGCATTTGACTTTAATTTGATTGAAAAAGCTTTATTTAAATGTGTTTGACTTTCATTCGAATCAATTAGCTATGATGAATGCATTTGACTTTCATTTTATTCAAAAAGCTCTGTTTGAATGTGTTTGACTTTTCTTTGATTCAATTAGCTTATATAGAATGTGTTTGACTTTCATTTGATTTAATTAGCTTTGTTTAATTGTGTTTGACTTTCATTTGATTCAGTTAGCTTTATTGAATGCATTTGACTTTCATTTGATTCAAGAAGATTTGTTTGAATGTGTTTGACTTTCATTTGATTCAATTAGCTTTTCTTGAATGTGTTTGACATTCATTTGATTCAATTAGCTTTGTAGAATGCATTTGACTTTCATTTGATTAAATTAGCTTTGTTGAATACATTTGACTTTCATTTGATTCAGAAAGCTTTGTATGAATGTGTTTGACTTTCATTTGATTTAATTAGCTTAGTTTGAAAGTGTTTGACTTTTGTTTGATTCAAAAAGCTTTGTTTGAATGTGTTTGACTTTCATTTGATTCAATTAGGTTTGTTTGAATGTGTTTGACTTTCATTTGATTCGTTTAACTTTGTAGAATGCATTTGACTTTCATTTGATTTAATTAGCTTTGTTGAACGCAATTGACTTTCATTTGATTCAGAAAGCTTTATTTGAATGTGTTTGAGTTTTATTTGATTCAATTAGCTTTATAGAATGCATTTGACTTTCATTTAATTCAAAAAGCTCTGTTTGAATGTGTTTGACTTCCATTTGATTTAATTAAGTTTGTTTGAATGTGTTTGACTTTCATTCGATTCAATTAGGTTTGTTTGAATGTGTTTGACTTTCATTTGATTCAATTAGGTTTGTTTGAATGTGTTTGACTTTCATTGGATTCAATTAGGTTTGTTAGAATGTGTTTGCCTCTCATTTGATTCAATTAGCTTTGTTGAATGCATTGGACTTTAATTTGATTCAAGAAGCTTTTTTTGAATGTGTTTGAATTTCAATTGATTCAATTAGCTTTTTACAATGCATTAGACTTTCATTTGATTTAATTAGCTTTGTTAAATGTACTTGACTTTCGTTTGATTCAGAAAGCTTTGTTTGAATGTGTTTGACTTTCATTTGATTTAATTAACTTTGTTTGAATGTGTTTTGACTTTTATTTGATTCAACAAGCTTTGTTTGAATGTGTTTGACTTTCTTTTTTATTTAATTAGCTTTGTTTGAATGTGTTTGACTTTCATTAGATTCAATGAGCTTTGTACAATGCATTTGACTTTCATTTGATTTAATTAGATTTATTAAATGTATTTGACTTTCATTTGATTCAGAAAGCTTTGTTTGAATGTGTTTGACTTTCATTTGATTCAATTAGCTTTGCTTGAACGTGTTTGACTTTCATTTGATTCAATTAGCTTTGTAGAATGGATTTGACTTTCATTTGATTAATTAAGCTTTGTTGAATACATTTGACTTTCATTTGATTCAGAAAGCTTTGTATGAATGTGTTTGACTTTCATTTGATTTAATTAGCTTAGTTTGAAAGTGTTTGACTTTTATTTGATTCAAAAAGCTTTGTTTGAATGTGTTTGACTTTCATTCGATACAATTAGCTTTGATGAACGCATTCGATTTTCATTTGATTCAAAAAGCTTTGTTTGATTGTGTTTGACATTCATTTGATTCAATTAGGTTTTTTTAAATGTGTTTGACGTTCATTGGATTCAATTAGGTTTGTTTGAATGTGTTTGACTTTCATTCGATTCAATTAGCTTTGATAAATGCATTTGACTTTCATTTGATTAAAAAACCTCTGTTTGAAT
This sequence comes from Chenopodium quinoa, assembly GCF_001683475.1. NCBI lineage: Eukaryota > Viridiplantae > Streptophyta > Magnoliopsida > Caryophyllales > Amaranthaceae > Chenopodium > Chenopodium quinoa. The sequence goes on from NW_018744746.1 coordinate 21,709, forward strand.
GTGTTTGACTTTCATTCGATTTAATTAGCTTTGATGAACGCATTCGATTTTCATTTGATTCAAAAAGCTTTGTTTGATTGTGTTTGACATTCATTTGATTCTATTAGGTTTTTTTAAATGTGTTTGACGTTCATTGGATTCTATTAGGTTTGTTTGAATGTGTTTGACTTTCATTCGATTCAATTAGCTTTGATAAATGCATTTGACTTTCACTTGATTAAAAAACCTCTGTTTGAATATGTTTGACTTTCATTTGATTCAATTAGCTTTATTGAATGTATTTGACTTTCATTTGATTCAAGAAGATGTGTTTGAATGTGTTTGACTTTCATTTGATTCAATTAGCTTTGCTTGAACGTGTTTGACTTTCATTTGATTCAATTAGCTTTGTAGAATGCATTTGACTTTCATTTGATTAAATTAGCTTTGTTGAATACATTTGACTTTCATTTGATTCAGAAAGCTTTGTATGAATGTGTTTGACTTTCATTTGATTTAATTAGCTTAGTTTGAAAGTGTTTGACTTTTATTTGATTCAAAAAGCTTTGTTTGAATGTGTTTGACTTTCATTTGATTCAATTAGGTTTGTTTTAATGTGTTTGACTTTCATTTGATTCGTTTAACTTTGTAGAACGCATTTGACTTTCATTTTATTTAATTAGCTTTGTTGAACGCAATTGACTTTCATTTGATTCAGAAAGCTTTATTTGAATGTGTTTGACTTTCATTTGATTCAATTAGCTTTATAGAATGCATTTGACTTTCATTTGATTCAAAAAGCTCTGTTAGAATGTGTTTGACTTCCATTTGATTTAATTAAGTTTGTTTGAATGTGTTTGACTTTCATTCGATTCAATTAGGTTTGTATGAATGTGTTTGACTTTCATTTGATTCAATTAGGTTTGTTTGAATGTGTTTGACTTTCATTGGATTCTATTGGGTTTGTTAGAATGTGTTTGCCTCTCATTTGATTCAATTAGCTCTGTTGAATGCATTAGACTTTAATTTGATTCAAGAAGCTTTTTTTGAATGCGTTTGAATTTCATTTGATTCAATTAGCTTTTTACAATGCATTTGACTTTCATTTGATTTAATTAGCTTTGTTAAATGTACTTGACTTTCGTTTGATTCAGAAAGCTTTGTTTGAATGTGTTTTGACTTTCATTTGATTTAATTAACTTTGTTTGAATGTGTTTGACTTTTATTTGATTCTACAAGCTTTGTTTGAATGTGTTTGACTTTCTTTTTATATAATAAGCTTTGTTTGAATGTGTTTGACTTTCATTTGATTCAATTAGCTTTGTACAATGCATTTGACTTTCATTTGATTTAATTAGATTTATTAAATGTATTTGACTTTCATTTGATTTAGAAAGCTTTGTTTGAATGTGTTTGACTTTGATTTGATTCGTTTAGCTTTGTAGAATGCATTTGACTTTAATTTGATTGAAAAAGCTTTATTTGAATGTGTTAGACTTTCGAATCAATTAGCTTTGATGAATGCATTTGACTTTCATTTTATTCAAAAAGCTCTGTTTGAATGTGTTTGACTTTCCTTTGATTCAATTAGCTTATATAGAATGTGTTTGACTTTCATTTGATTTAATTAGCTTTGTTTAACTGTGTTTGACGTTCATTGGAATCAATTAGGTTTGTTTGAATGTGTTTGATTTTCATTCGATTCAATTAGCTTTGATAAATGCATTTGACTTTCATTTGATTAAAAAAGCTCTGTTTGAATGTGTTTGACTTTCATTTGATTCAATTAGCTTTATTGAATGCATTTGACTTTCATTTGATTCAAGAAGATTTGTTTGAATGTGTTTGACTTTTATTTGATTCAATTAGCTTTTCTTGAATGTGTTTGACTTTAATTTGATTCAATTAGCTTTGTAGAATGCATTTGACTTTCATTTGATTAAATTAGCTTTGTTGAATGCATTTGACTTTCATTTGATACATAAATCTTTGTTGGAATGTGTTTAACTTTCATTTGATTTAATTAGCTTTGTTTGAATGTGTTTGACTTTCATTTGATTCGTTTAGCTTTGTAGAATGCATTTGACTTTAATTTAATTGAAAAAGCTTTATTTAAATGTGTTTGACTTTCATTCGAATCAATTAACTTTGATGAATGCATTTGACTTTCATTTTATTCAAAAAGCTCTGTTTGAATGTGTTTGACTTTCCTTTGATTCAATTAGCTTATATAGAATGTGTTTGACTTTCATTTGATTTAATTAGCTTTGTTTAATTGTGTTTGACTTTCATTTGATTCAGTTAGCTTTATTGAATGCATTTGACTTTCATTTGATTCAAGAAGATTTGTTTGAATGTGTTTGACTTTCATTTGATTCAATTAGCTTTTCTTGAATGTGTTTGACTTTCATTTGATTCAATTAGCTTTGTAGAATGCATTTGACTTTCATTTGATTAAATTAGCTTTGTTGAATACATTTGACTTTCATTTGATTCAGAAAGCTTTGTATGAATGTGTTTGACTTTCATTTGATTTAATTAGCTTAGTTTGAAAGTGTTTGACTTTTGTTTGATTCAAAAAGCTTTGTTTGAATGTGTTTGACATTCATTTGATTCAATTAGGTTTGTTTGAATGTGTTTGACTTTCATTTGATTCGTTTAACTTTGTAGAATTCATTTGACTTTCATTTGATTTAATTAGCTTTGTTGAACGCAATTGACTTTCATTTGATTCAGAAAGCTTTATTTGAATGTGTTTGACTTTCATTTGATTCAATTAGCTTTATAGAATGCATTTGACTTTCATTTAATTCAAAAAGCTCTGTTTGAATGTGTTTGACTTCCATTTGATTTAATTAAGTTTGTTTGAATGTGTTTGACTTTCATTCGATTCAATTAGGTTTGTTTGAATGTGTTTGACTTTCATTTGATTCAATTAGGTTTGTTTGAATGTGTTTGACTTTCATTGGATTCAATTAGGTTTGTTAGAATGTGTTTGCCTCTCATTTGATTCAATTAGCTTTGTTGAATGCATTGAACTTTAATTTGATTCAAGAAGCTTTTTTTTGAATGTGTTTGAATTTCAATTGATTCAATTAGCTTTTTTACAATGCATTTGACTTTCATTTGATTTAATTAGCTTTGTTAAATGTACTTGACTTTCGTTTGATTCAGAAAGCTTTGTTTGAATGTGTTTGACTTTCATTTGATTTAATTAACTTTGTTTGAATGTGTTTTGACTTTTATTTGATTCAACAAGCTTTGTTTGAATGTGTTTGACTTTCTTTTTTATTTAATTAGCTTTGTTTGAATGTGTTTGACTTTCATTAGATTCAATTAGCTTTGTACAATGCATTTGACTTTCATTTGATTTAATTAGATTTATTAAATGTATTTGACTTTCATTTGATTCAAGAAGATGTGTTTGAATGTGTTTGACTTACATTTGATTCAATTAGCTTTGCTTGAACGTGTTTGACTTTCATTTGATTCAATTAGCTTTGTAGAATGCATTTGACTTTCATTTGATTAAATTAGCTTTGTTGAATACATTTGACTTTCATTTGATTCAGAAAGCTTAGTATGAATGTGTTTGACTTTCATTTGATTTAATTAGCTTAGTTTGAAAGTGTTTGACTTTTATTTGATTCAAAAAGCTTTGTTTGAATGTGTTTGACTTTCATTTGATTCAATTAGGTTTGTTTGAATGTGTTTGACTTTCATTTGATTCGTTTAACTTTATAGAACGCATTTGACTTTCATTTGATTTAATTAGCTTTGTTGAACGCAATTGACTTTCATTTAATTCAGAAAGCTTTATTTGAATGTGTTTGACTTTCATTTGATTCAATTAGCTTTATAGAATGCATTTGACTTTCATTTAATTCAAAAAGCTCTATATGAATGTGTTTGACTTCCATTTGATTTAATTAAGTTTGTTTGAATGTGTTTGACTTTCATTCGATTCAATTAGGTTTGTTTGAATGTGTTTGACTTTCATTTGATTCAATTAGGTTTGTTTGAATGTGTTTGACTTTCATTGGATTCAATTAGGTTTGTTAGAATGTATTTGCCTCTGATTTGATTCAATTAGCTTTGTTGAATGCATTGAACTTTAATTTGATTCAAGAAGCTTTTTTTGAATGTGTTTGAATTTCAATTGATTCAATTAGCTTTTTACAATGCATTTGACTTTCATTTGATTTAATTAGCTTTGTTAAATGTACTTGACTTTCGTTTGATTCAGAAAGCTTTGTTTGAATGTGTTTGACTTTCATTTGATTTAATTAACTTTTTTGAATGTGTTTTGACTTTTATTTGATTCAACAAGCTTTGTTTGAATGTGTTTGACTTTCTTTTTTATTTAATTAGGGTTGTTTGAATGTGTTTGACTTTCATTAGATTCAATTAGCTTTGTACAATGCATTTGACTTTCATTTGATTTAATTAGATTTATTAAATGTATTTGACTTTCATTTGATTCAGAAAGCTTTGTTTGAATGTGTTTGACTTTCATTTGATTCAATTAGCTTTGCTTGAACGTGTTTGACTTTCATTTGATTCAATTAGCTTTGTAGAATGCATTTGACTTTCATTTGATTAAATAAGCTTTGTTGAATACATTTGACTTTCATTTGATTCAGAAAGCTTTGTATGAATGTGTTTGACTTTCATTTGATTTAATTAGCTTAGTTTGAAAGTGTTTGACTTTTATTTGATTCAAAAAGCTTTGTTTGAATGTGTTTGACTTTCATTCGATTCAATTAGCTTTGATGAACGCATTCGATTTTCATTTGATTCAAAAAGCTTTGTTTGATTGTGTTTGACATTCATTTGATTCAATTAGGTTTTTTTAAATGTGTTTGACGTTCATTGGATTCAATTAGGTTTGTTTGAATGTGTTTGACTTTCATTCGATTCAATTAGCTTTGATAAATGCATTTGACTTTCATTTGATTAAAAAACCTCTGATTGAATGTGTTTGACTTTCATTCGATTTAATTAGCTTTGATGAACGCATTCGATTTTCATTTGATTCAAAAAGCTTTGTTTGATTGTGTTTGACATTCATTTGATTCAATTAGGTTTTTTTTAAATGTGTTTGACGTTCATTGGATTCAATTAGGTTTGTTTGAATGTGTTTGACTTTCATTCGACTCAATTAGCTTTGATAAATGCATTTGACTTTCATTTGATTAAAAAACCTCTGTTTGAATATGTTTGACTTTCATTTGATTCATTTAGCTTTATTGAATGTATTTGACTTTCATTTGATTCAAGAAGATGTGTTTGACTTTCATTTGATTTAATTAGCTTTGCTTGAACGTGTTTGACTTTCATTTGATTCAATTAGCTTTGTAGAATGCATTTGACTTTCATTTGATTAAATTAGCTTTGTTGAATACATTTGACTTTCATTTGATTCAGAAAGCTTTGTATGAATGTGTTTGACTTTCATTTGATTTAATTAGCTTCGTTTGAAAGTGTTTGACTTTTATTTGATTCAAAAAGCTTTGTTTGAATGTGTTTGACTTTCATTTGATTCAATTAGGTTTGTTTGAATGTGTTTGACTTTCATTTGATTCGTTTAACTTTGTAGAACGCATTTGACTTTCATTTGATTTAATTAGCCTTGTTGAACGCAATTGACTTTCATTTGATTCAGAAAGCTTTATTTGAATGTGTTTGACTTTCATTTGATTCAATTAGCTTTATAGAATGCATTTGACTTTCATTTGATTCAAAAAGCTCTGTTTGAATGTGATTGACTTCCATTTGATTTAATTAAGTTTGTTTGAATGTGTTTGACTTTCATTCGATTCAATTAGGTTTGTTTGAATGTGTTTGACTTTCATTTGATTCAATTAGGTTTGTTTGAATGTGTTTGACTTTCATTGGATTCAATTAGGTTTGTTAGAATGTGTTTGCCGCTCATTTGATTCAATTAGCTTTGTTGAATGCATTGGACTTTTATTTGATTCAAGAAGCTTTTTTTTGAATGTGTTTGAATTTCAATTGATTCAATTAGCTTTTTACAATGCATTTGACTTTCATTTGATTTAATTAGCTTTGTTAAATGTACTTGACTTTCGTTTGATTCAGAAAGCTTTGTTTGAATGTGTTTGACTTTCATTTGATTTAATTAACTTTGTTTGAATGTGTTTTGACTTTTATTTGATTCAACAAGCTTTGTTTGAATGTGTTTGACTTTCTTTTTTATTTAATTAGCTTTGTTTGAATGTATTTGACTTTCATTAGATTCAATTAGCTTTGTACAATGCATTTGACTTTCATTTGGTTTAATTAGATTTATTAAATGTATTCGACTTTCATTTGATTCAGAAAGCTTTGTTTGAATGTGTTTGACTTTCATTTGATTCAATTAGCTTTGCTTGAACGTGTTTAACTTTCATTTGATTCAATTAGCTTTGTAGAATGCATTTGACTTTCATTTGATTAAATTAGCTTTGTTGAATGCATTTTACTTTCATTTGATTCAGAAAGCTTTGTTGGAATGTGTTTGACTTTCATTTGATTTAATTAGCTTTGTTTGAATGTGTTTGACTTTCATTAGATTTAATTAGCTTTGTTAACACTCTGTTTGAATGTGTTTGACTTTCATTTGATTCAATTAGGTTTGTTTGAATGTCTTTGTCTTTCATTGGATTCAATTAGGTTAGTTTGAATGTGTTGACTTTCATTTGATTCAATTAGCTTTATAGAATGCATTTGACTTTCATTTGATTCAAAAAGCTCTATTTGAATGATTTTGCCTTTCATTTAATTTAATTAGGTTTGTTTGAATGTGTTTGACTTTTATTGGATTCAATTTGGTTTGTTTGAATGAGTTTTACTTTCATTCGATTCAATTAGCTTTGATGAACGCATTCGATTTTCATTAAATTCAAAAAGCTTTGTTTGATTGTGTTTGACATTCATTTGGTTCAATTAGGTTTTTTTAAATGTGTTTGACGTTTATTGGATTCAATTAGGTTTGTTTGAATGTGTTTGACTTTCATTCGATTCAATTAGCTTTGATAAATGCATTTGACTTTCATTTGATTAAAAAAGCTCTGTTTGAATGTGTTTCACATTCATTTGATTCAATTAGCTTTATTGAATGTATTTGACTTTCATTTGATTCAAGAAGATGTGTTTGAAAGTGTTTGACTTTTATTTGATTCAAAAAGCTTAGTTTGAATGTGTTTGACTTTCATTTGATTAAATTAGGTTTGTTTGAATGTGTTTGACTTTCATTTGATTCGTTTAACTTTGTAGAACGCATTTGACTTTCATTTGATTTAATTAGCTTTGTTGAACGCAATTGACTTTCATTTGATTCAGAAAGCGTTATTTGAATGTGTTTGACTTTCATTTGATTCAATTAGCTTTATAGAATGCATTTGACTTTCATTTGATTCAAAAAGCTCTGTTTGAATGTGTTTGACTTCCATTTGATTTAATCAAGTTTTTTTGAATGTGTTTGACTTTCATTCGATTCAATTAGGTTTGTTACTAATGTGTTTGACTTTCATTTGATTCAATTAGGTTTGTTTGAATGTGTTTGACTTTCATTGGATTCAATTAGGTTTGTTAGAATGTGTTTGCCTCTCATTTGATTCAATTAGCTTTGTTGAATGCATTAGACTTTAATTCGATTCAAGAAGCATTTTTTGAATGTGTTTGACTTTCATTTGATTCGATTAGCTTTTTACAATGCATTTGACTTTCATTTGATTTAATTAGCTTTGTTAAATGTACTTGACTTTCGTTTGATTCAGAAAGCTTTGTTTGAATGTGTTTGACTTTCATTTGATTTAATTAACTTTGTTTGAATGTGTTTGACTTTTATTTGATTCAACAAGCTTTGTTTGAATGTGTTTGACTTTCTTTTTATTTAATTAGCTTTGTTTGAATGTGTTTGACTTTCATTTGATTCAATTAGCTTTGTAGAATGCATTTGACTTTCATTTGATTAAATTAGCTTTGTTGAATACATTTGACTTTCATTTGATTCAGAAAGCTTTGTATGAATGTGTTTGACTTTCATTTGATTCAAAAAGCTTTGTTTGAATGTGTTTGACTTTCTTTTTATTTAATTAGCTTTGTTTGAATGTGTTTGACTTTCATTTGATTCAATTAGCTTTGTACAATGCATTTGACTTTCATTTGATTTAATTAGATTTATTAAATGTATTTGACTTTCATTTGATTCAGAAAGCTTTCTTTGAATGTGTTTGACTTTCATTTGATTTAATTAGCTTTGTTTGAATGTGTTTGACTTTGATTTGATTCGTTTAGCTTTGTAGAATGCATTTGACTTTAATTTGATTGAAAAAGCTTTATTTGAATGTGTTTGACTTTCATTCGAATCAATTAGCTTTGATGAATGCATTTGACTTTCTTTTTATTCAAAAAGCTTTGTTTGAATGTGTTTGACTTTTCTTTGATTCAATTAGCTTATATAGAATGTGTTTGACTTTCATTTGATTTAATTAGCTTTGTTTAATTGTGTTTGACTTTCATTTGATTCAGTGAGCTTTATTGAATGCATTTGACTTTCATTTGATTCAAGAATATTTGTTTGAATGTGTTTGACTTTCATTTGATTCCATTAGCTTTTCTTGAATGTGTTTGACTTTCATTTGATTCAATTAGCTTTGTAGAAAGCAATTGACTTTCATTTGATTAAATTAGCTTTGTTGAATGCATTTGACTTTCATTTGATTCAGAAAGCTTTGTTGGAATGTGTTTGACTTTCATTTGATTTAATTAGCTTTGTTTGAATGTGTTTGACTTTTATTTGATTCAAAAAGCTTTGTTTGAATGTGTTTGAATGTCATTTGATTCAATTCGCTTTCTTTGAATGTGTTTGACTTTCATTTGATTCGTTTAGCTTTGTAGAATGCATTTGACTTTCATTTGATTTAATTAGCTTTGTTAACGCTCTGTTTGAATGTGTTTGACTTTCATTTGATTCAATTAGGTTAGTTTGAATGTGTTTGTCTTTCATTGGATTCAATTAGGTTAGTTTGAATGTGTTGACTTTCATTTGATTCAATTAGCTTTATAGAATGCATTTGACTTTCATTTGATTCAAAAAGCTCTATTTGAATGATTTTGTCTTTCATTTAATTTAATTAGGTTTGTTTGAATGTGTTTGACTTTTATTGGATTCAATTTGGTTTGTTTGAATGTGTTTGACATTCATTCGATTTAATTAGCTTTGATGAACGCATTCGATTTTCATTTGATTCAAAAAGCTTTGTTTGATTGTGTTTGACATTCATTTAGTTCAATTAGGTTTTTTTAAATGTGTTTGACGTTCATTGGATTCAATTAGGTTTGTTTGAATGTGTTTTGACTTTCATTCGATTCAATTAGCTTTCATAAATGCATTTGACTTTCATTTGATTAAAAAAGCTCTGTTTGAATGTGTGTGACTTTCATTTGATTCAATTAGCTTTATTAAATGTATTTGACTTTCATTTGATTCAAGAAGATGTGTTTGAATGTGTTTGACTTTCATTTGATTCAATTAGCTTTGCTTGAACGTGTTTGACTTTCATTTGATTCAATTAGCTTTGTAGAATGCATTTGACTTTCATTTGATTAAATTAGCTTTGTTGAATACATTTGACTTTCATTTGATTCAGAAAGCTTTGTATGAATGTGTTTGACTTTCATTTGATTTAATTAGCTTTGTTTGAATGTGTTTGACTTTTATTTGATTCAAAAAGCTTTGTTTGAATGTGTTTGAATGTCATTTGATTCAATTAGCTTTCTTTGAATGATTTTGTCTTTCATTTAATTTAATTAGGTTTGTTTGAATGTGTTTGACTTTTATTGGATTCAATTTGGTTTGTTTGAATGTGTTTGACATTCATTCGATTTAATTAGCTTTTATGAACGCATTCGATTTTCATTTGATTCAAAAAGCTTTGTTTGATTGTGTTTGACATTCATTTAGTTCAATTAGGTTTTTTTAAATGTGTTTGACGTTCATTGGATTCAATTAGGTTTGTTTGAATGTGTTTGACTTTCATTCGATTCAATTAGCTTTGATAAATGCATTTGACTTTCATTTGATTAAAAAAGCTCTGTTTGAATGTGTGTGACTTTCATTTGATTCAATTAGCTTTATTAAATGTATTTGACTTTCATTTGATTCAAGAAGATGTGTTTTGAATGTGTTTGACTTTCATTTGATTCAATTAACTTTGCTTGAACGTGTTTGACTTTCATTTGATTCAATTAGCTTTGTAGAATGCATTTGACTTTCATTTGATTAAATTAGCTTTGTTGAATACATTTGACTTTCATTTGATTCAGAAAGCTTTGTATGAATGTGTTTGACTTTCATTTGATTTAATTAGCTTTGTTTGAATGTGTTTGACTTTTATTTGATTCAAAAAGCTTTGTTTGAATGTGTTTGAATGTCATTTGATTCAATTAGCTTTCTTTGAATGTGTTTGACTTTCATTTGATTCGTTTAGCTTTGTAGAATGCATTTGACTTTCATTTGATTTAATTAGCTTTGTTAACGCTCTGTTTGAATGTGTTTGACTTTCATTTGATTCAATTAGGTTAGTTTGAATGTGTTTGTCTTTCATTGGATTCAATTAGGTTAGTTTGAATGTGTTGACTTTCATTTGATTCAATTAGCTTTATAGAATGCATTTGAATTTCATTTGATTCAAAAAAGCTCTATTTGAATGATTTTGTCTTTCATTTAATTTAATTAGGTTTGTTTGAATGTGTTTGACTTTTATTGGATTCAATTTGGTTTGTTTGAATGTGTTTGACATTCATTCGATTCAATTAGCTTTGATGAACGCATTCGATTTTCATTTGTTTCAAAAAGCTTTGTTTGATTGTGTTTGACATTCATTTAGTTCAATTAGGTTTTTTTAAATGTGTTTGACGTTCATTGGATTCAATTAGGTTTGTTTGAATGTGTTTGACTTTCATTCGATTCAATTAGCTTTGATAAATGCATTTGACTTTCATTTGATTAAAAAAGCTCTGTTTGAATGTGTGTGACTTTCATTTGATTCAATTAGCTTTATTAAATGTATTTGACTTTCATTTGATTCAAGAAGATGTGTTTGAATGTGTTTGACTTTCATTTGATTCAATTAGCTTTGCTTGAACGTGTTTGACTTTCATTTGATTCAATTAGCTTTGTAGAATGCATTTGACTTTCATTTGCTTAAATTAGCTTTGTTGAATACATTTGACTTTCATTTGATTCAATTAGCTTTCTTTGAATGTGTTTGACTTTCATTTGATTCGTTTAGCTTCGTAGAATGCATTTGACTTTCATTTGATTTAATTAGCTTTGTTAACGCTCTGTTTGAATGTGTTTGACTTTCATTTGATTCAATTAGGTTTTTTGAATGTGTTTGTCTTTCATTGGATTCAATTAGGTTAGTTTGAATGTGTTGACTTTCATTTGATTCAATTAGCTTTATAGAATGCATTTGACTTTCATTTGATTCAATAAGCTCTATTTGAATGATTTTTGTCTTTCATTTAATTTAATTAGGTTTATTTGAATGTGTTTGACTTTTATTGGATTCAATTTGGTTTGTTTGAATGTGTTTGACATTCATTCGATTCAATTAGCTTTGATGAACGCATTCGATATTCATTTGATTCAAAAAGCTTTGTTTGATTGTGTTTGACATTCATTTAGTTCAATTAGGTTTTTTTAAATGTGTTTGACGTTCATTGGATTCAATTAGGTTTGTTTGAATGTGTTTGACTTTCATTCGATTCAATTAGCTTTGATAAATGCATTTGACTTTCATTTGATTAAAAAAGCTCTGTTTGAATGTGTGTGACTTTCATTTGATTCAATTAACTTTATTAAATGTATTTGACTTTCATTTGATTCAAGAAGATGTGTTTGAATTTGTTTGACTTTCATTTGATTCAATTAGCTTTGCTTGAACGTGTTTGACTTTCATTTGATTCAATTAGCTTTGTAGAATGCATTTGACTTTCATTTGATTAAATTAGCTTTGTTTAATACATTTGACTTTCATTTGATTCCTAACGCTCTGTATGAATGTGTTTGACTTTCATTTGATTTAATTAGCTTAGTTTGAAAGTGTTTGACTTTTATTTGATTCAAAAAGCTTTGTTTGAATGTGTTTGACTTTCATTTGATTCAATTAGGTTTTGTTTGAATGTGTTTGACTTTCATTTGATTCGTTTAACTTTGTAGAACGCATTTGACTTTCATTTGATTTAATTAGCTTTTGTTGAACGCAATTGACTTTCATTTGATTCAGAAAGCTTTATTTGAATGTGTTTGACTTTCATTTGATTCAATTAGCTTTATAGAATGCATTTAACTTTCATTTGATTCAAAAAGCTGATGCGTGCATCAATGTGAACGATGAGCATGTTGAAGAATTATTCCAAGAAAGTCAAGAAAGCATGAATCTATACTTGGAAGCTTCTTCAATAGGTCAAACTTACTATCGGGGGCATCAAGACAAAGCCACGCTTTGTATGGTGGCGTTCTTGGGAGTTCTTGAAGCTTCTTGATAGTTCTTTTAAGGTTTCTTTAAAAGCTTTCTTAGGTTTTTGCTTACAAGTTTTTACCTTTCACTTGAAAGGGTTTTTCTTGTTTTAAGCACTTAGGATTTCTAATTGCATTAGGAATTGTTTTAGTCTAGTAGGCGTCAATAATAGCTTGGAGTGCAAGCTTGAGTTAGGATAAATATAGGCAAGTTTTATCTTAAGAGTAGTTAGAGTTTAAGTAGGATTAAATAACTAAATCAAAGTTATCTAAACTTGATTAAGTTATGCAATCCGTGGGTTTTTGTTAGGGGATTAGAATTCTAATTCAAGTGGGATTAGGATAATTGATTGAGTTTATAAATATAGGGTTGTAATCTTCGAATAATATACAAGTTTAATCATACATTCATAATAATATTTCTTATTGCTTTTGTTTAAGTTGGATTACTTAAATTCTTGATTGGTGGATTCCAATTTGCTGTTTTGTTTGTTTTAGTTAAAACAATCACCTAGGTTGATTAATTAGGTGGATTCTTGATTAATTAATCTAAGTTTCTTGCTTAATTCTTGGTGAATTTTCTGTATAGAATTAGGTTAGATTCATATCTTTGTGAGGCTTAGTTTTCGGACTAAAATCACATCATCTTGGTATCAGAGCACAGTTTCGGTAGAATTTAAACTGGTGACGTTAGGCTTGGAATTTTTGGCTGAAATTTTGTGGCAAGATTCAGAAAACGTAGATCAACATTGTGTCAAAATTTCGTGTCAATTGGACGCGTAACGAAGTCTGTGCAACCTCAAACTTTTGAGTGTTACACAAAGTTGCGATCTGGAGAGACGGTTCTTATTTGCTTCAAGAATCAATCAAGATTCAATCTTTTAATCAAGATTTTGCATAAACTAAACCTGGTTTGTGTAGGAGCAATGAGTGACGAAGAAATCCCAGGGATTCCAAGGGGTTTGAACCTTGATCAAGCGCATAACTTGCGGAGGGATCGTCAAATAGAGCGATTGTCACAACAATTGCAAGAAGTATTGGCTAGGCTTGACGAACGTGACAAAACTTCATCTTCAAGGAAGAACAAATCAGTTGCAATTTCTAGTTCAAGTGAAGACGAATATGAAAGGAGAAAAGCAAGTAGATCACGCCATAAAGATTCATCTTCGAGTGATGAACTAGAAGGCATAGACGGAAGAACAAGGCCAAAGATGATGACCGAAATATAAGGTTAGATTTTCCGGAATTCAATGGTAGTATGCTAGA
>NW_018744747.1:0-25925 GCF_001683475.1 Chenopodium quinoa
CATTTGACCAAACCAAAACCTGAATATCAGCATCTTTCACCTCTTTTGAACTAGTTGCATTTTCAGGATTATTTTTATCAGCATCTGCTTCTCAAATGAAGATAATGTCCTAATAAGCTCAGATAAATCATCCTCAAATTGCTCAGATAAACTCACACAACTGAAAATCTTGGACCACACATCACTCACCAATTGCTTCCTCTTATCATACTTAGAAGCATCATCCAGAACAGCATTTATGCCTTAAGCTTTCTTCAGAATGTCTTTTCTCCAACGATTCATGATATAAAGATCAAGAATTTCACGTATAGACTTGCCTTTCATAATAAACAGAATGTGTCTACTTAAGATGCCTTGACTCTCAAACATTTTACAAGTACAACTGCATTCATATGTGGCCAAGTCAAAATTTACATCAAAGTTTTTCCTTTTCTCATGATCAACAATTACAGAAAACTCCAAACCATCTCCATATAGAGAACTACAACTTTCAACACCACATGAGAAACAGGCTGCCTGGCATTCTTCTTCAAAATCATAAAAGATGGCACGACTGTAAACAAAAGCAGCATGCTTTTCCAAGTGCAAATGAGTAGCCAATTGAGGCTCAGATTTATTAAGCCTGTTCAACTCATCCTGTTCATGCCTTTGAGCATCAAGAGCAGTTTCATAATGGACAAAGAATTCAACACAGGTCACATGAGGGTTTATAAAATTATAAAAAAAATTGTTTTCACCTTCAGACCTAGAAGTAGAACGCAGTAACACACCCATAAACAAGTCCCTGGAATATGCAGGGATCCAAAGATGCCTAATATTGAACATGTATGCAAACCACTCATGATCTACAAGGTCAAATTCCTCCATAACATTGTTCCAGCCATCAACAAATACATGGGGATCAATTTCTCTATCCCAAACTATTGCACTTAGCTTTTTCAAGAACTCAGTTTCATTACAAAACTGAGTTCTAACCTTTTCAGGTACCTTCCTCATTATGTGCCACATACATAACTTGTGTTTAGTGCTTGGTAAAAACCTTTTGTATGGCAATACCCATTACAGGGTCTAGATCAGTGATTATGCAAGAGGGTTCTCTTCCCATACACTTCAAAAAAGTTTGAAATAGCCACACAAAAGATTCTACATCTTCTTTAGATAATAAAGCAGCACAAAATGTAACACATCTCTTATGATTATCAACTCCAGTAAAAGAGCAGAAAACCAATGAGTATTTATTTGTATCATAGGTAGAATCAAAAGATAAAAAGTACCCAAACAATTGATAATCTCTTCTACCAATAGCATCAGCCCAAAAAACACGTGTCAAGTGCCTGCTTTCATCAACACAATAATCAAAATAATAAACCCCCTTTACTGCTTTTCACTTTTTGTTCAAGGTTTTGAACAAACATTGCACCATCAGCATTAGAGATATAAACTTTCACGTCCCTAGAAAAATTTTTGAAGTCGTTTTTATTGCCCCTGACATTTTTAAACCCACCACAAAGTTCTTTCATGATCCTATAAGACATAACAACCCCTATATTTAACTTTGAGTTGTCAAAAATAAACTTCTTATGAGCAAAATTTAAACTAACTTCATATTTAGTAACCTGCCTAGTAATAGGTGTAGAAAAAGGGTGAGAATGGGACTCATAAAAAGAGTAAACCATATACTGGCCACCATTACAAAACCTAAATTTAATATTAGCAGGACATCGAACTCTCTTCACAGTCTTTTTCCTTAAACATGCACCTTTAACTTGTTTACCAGCTTTCTTGTTATTTGTCACATACCCTTCTTTGCTATATAATAAATATTTAATTACAGTAACTCCTTTACCATTATTAGAACCAACCTTATTTTTATCTACTTTAGTATTACTAGAACAGACTTTAAATCCACACTCATTAGCATATTTGTAATAAAAGGCAATACCATCTCCAAGACTATCAAATTTCATTCCAAGAATAGGTTTGTTTTCCAAAGAGCAACCTAGGATATACTCTTTATCACCACTAGAATTATAATATATCTTAGGAAGCACAGGTTGAGTAGGTGTTTTGAAAACTCTTACATTCATATCTTCATCAGTGACAGCAGCAGAACAATGCTCTACACTTTCAGTCATCTTCCTGAAAAGTAAATGAATAAAAAAAAAGTAAATAAACAATAACAAAAAGTTAACCATTTAAAAAGTATACTAATAAAAACTATTAGACGTATACTAAAAAGTAAACGACTCAAAGCAAAAGGTAAATAAAAAAGCTCAAAAAGTTAAACAAACTAAAAAAAATGAAGTTATAAGGATTAAGCAAAATTAATAATGAAAAGTAAATGACTCAATGCAAAAAGTAAATTTAAAATAACAACACGTTATACTACTTGATTAAGACCAGCCAGCCATATAGCAACTTTATACATAACCACTGCCATGAATTGGGTAAGCAAGTGTAAAAGCCCTAAACCGGAAATAAAAAAAAACCCTAAATCGTAAAAATAAAGCCCTAAATCAAACACTAAATCGTAGAAAATAAATCAGAGAACAATTAAAAAGTAAAAATAAACTAATTGATAAAAATTAAAAAAAAAAACCCTAAATCGCGAAAATCGTAATGAAATAAACAACAAAAATAAAAATAAAATAAAAAACACAAGAAAATTACCTCAATGAATGACAAAAATCGAAGAATACAAAGTAATTGAAGATCAAAATCGAAGAATTTGACAAATCAATGATTACAAGCAAAGAGAGCAGATCGCGAAAAATTGCCTTTGAAAGAATTTGAAGGTAAAGAGAGAAAATGCGGAAGAACATAGAGAGAAAAAATGAAGCAGCGCCTGGAAAAACAAGGGAGGTCATTAAACTGCCAAAATTACGAAAATAACATTAATGAAATTGAAAAAGGCGGGTGAAGCATGAGCCGTTGGATTAAGAGCGATCAACGGTCACGATGAGTTCCTAGTTCCTAGTTCCTATTATAGGACTTGGTTTTCACATGATCCTAATTCTATATATATATTAATGGTCAAAGAAGCATCTTAAAATGTCGTGCAAAGTCAAAATAAGACTATCAAATTGAAACGGGGTCGGGGGAAGTACTTGTAGAAACTATAACATCTAGGTTCCCAGCTGGTGCATACTTTAAAAGGTTGTCTCTTCGAAGGCATCTAATAAAATTGGAATGATATAGAGAAGATTAGCATGGCTCCTGTACAAGGATGACACACACAAATCGAGAGAAGGTCCAAATTTGAAATTGGGTATTTCTGCTGATGATCGAATCACTGAATGACACTTCTTGGTGTTGCTTAGGGTTCTCTTCTTTTCGATCAGATACCTTAGTGTTCCTTTCTCTTCAAAAAGACTATAAT
The DNA here is from genome assembly GCF_001683475.1 of Chenopodium quinoa. Lineage (NCBI taxonomy): Eukaryota > Viridiplantae > Streptophyta > Magnoliopsida > Caryophyllales > Amaranthaceae > Chenopodium > Chenopodium quinoa. The sequence continues at coordinate 3,380 of NW_018744747.1, forward strand.
AGTTCTGATCCGTATAAGCCCCTTGTTGATAAAGTTACATCTAAAGTGAATGGTTGGTTTGCAAAGCATCTATCTTGTGCTGGAAGACTTCAACTAATCAAGAGTGTGCTCTTTGGCATCAGACCTATTGCCACATATCTTTGTATTGCCTAAAAAGATTATGAGAGAAATTGAGGCCAAATTTAGAACTTTCATAAAAAAAAACTACAAAGAAAGCTTTAGTAGCTTGATCTCAGGTTTGCTTGCTTAAGGTGAGTTGTGCTCAGAATCTAATTTCTTTACTTGAATAGAATACTCCTACCATCACCAGATTGTTATGGGACTTATTAGCTCACAAAGCTCACAATTTTTGGGTTAAGTGGGTCCATAATTATTATTTCAAGGATGGATATTGGTGGACTACGCCTTCACCTAAGAAATGTTATTGGGTTCTTAATTAGGAAATTCTTAGGATGTAGGAAAGTTGTTGATGATATTGAGGGTTGGAAGGAGTGCAACTTGGTGAAAAAGGGAGTATTAAGAAGTTTATCAGTTGCTTATCCTTTATACACCTAGAGTTCCCTGGAAAAGAGTGATTTGTAATAGCTTGGCTTCCCCAAAAAGTCTTTTTAAGTACATGGTTAAATTTGAGGAATAGATAGGTGACTAAAGATAGGATGCCGATCTAAAATATCTAGTGTGATTTGATGTGTTTTTTATGTGCTCATGAAGTTAAATCTGTTTTACATTTTTCCTTTAAATGTTCTTACTCTTTGCAGATTTGGGAGAAGATTATGGTGTTGCTGAAATACAATAGAAATGTTCAGAATTTTGATGAAGATGTTAGATGGGTTCTTCAGCATGGCAAGAAGGCTAGACCAAGAAACAGATTGTTGAACACGTACTTTGCTGGAACAGTGCATAGTATTTGGTTACAGAGTTACTCTTTGATTTTCATTGGAAGTTGTAAAGCTAGAGACGTGTTGTTAGGGATATTATTTGTAATGTTTGCTTGTAAATAACTTGTTAGTGACATTCAATTGCTTTTTATGTTTTTTTTTTTCTCTACCTCTTGTTGTTATCTGGTAAAGGGAGCACCCTTCCTAGAAGATGACTTTCTGGTTCCTAAGTTGCTTCTTGGTCTCAGAAGTGAACCCTTCGTAGAAGGTGACACTTTTATCCCTCAAATAGGTTTGGTGGGTATTTGGCCTTTGTGATCTTGTGGTGTTTTGGTGGTTACAGCTTAACTCTTTGTAAGTTGTAACTTTCTCCTTTTAGTAATTAAATCTCTATGGATTACCAAAATTTAAAAAATATTGATTGGGGTAAATATCACCCCTGCCACGTGGCCCAATGAGGGCATAACACGTGTCACCCTCATAAAGGCCCAAGGGGATCCAATTAGAGGATGCCACGTGGCATTGAACCCCCAATGGGGGAGCAAATTCTCATCTGCTATAAATAGAGGAATCATCCTCATTCAATTGCATTTATAAATACAGACACAAAATCCGAGCAATATTAATTGCGGAATCTCCTTGAATAAGGGAGAAATACCTATTTACTTTCCGCACTATTACCATCCGGAATCATACTAACTTAATCGTCGGAGGCGGAACTCCACCTAACCGGAGTTTCGTGGTTTTGCAGGCACAGAAGTCAGGCGCGCATACTCCGTATTGTAACTCTCCCGAGGGACCAAAAACACCCGAAACATTTGGTGCCGTCTGTGGGGAGAGTACTACTGAGATGGCATCTGATGCTGTACTGAATGCAGAGGGCAGCCGGCCTACGACTGACCCTGAGGTCCATACGGACCATGAAAGTGGCAGTGGTGACGACTACAATGTCAAAACTTACATGGCCCCAGACGGGTCATTCCGCTCTAGGCGCACCCGTTCCAAAGAAAAGAAGGAACGAGACCAAGACAAACCTTGTCCCAACAACCCAGACAACAAGCACCCTGGACAACCCTAGGCGGCGGAGGGTGCTGCCCCCGTCACTAGAGACGAACTCATGAATCTCATGACTAGTTTCAAGGGGGAAATCAAAGACATAATCAAGAAGTCGGCTGGCTCAAGCAAGGGTCAGTCAGCAAAAAAGACTTCTTCCTCCGGGAAGAAGAAAATCAAAGACTGGGTGCCTACTCCGCATCCCAAACCCAAGGGGACGGATGGGCCCCTGATCGACCTCTCCAAACTTCGTTTTCCTTAATCAGGGAAAAGGAAGGCCATCCGGCATACACAGCCGGATGGGTCAAAAAAGACTTTCTCTAACGCCCGGATGTTTCATCCAGGAGAAGAGAAGTCAGAGAATGTCTCAGTCGGCTTTAACGTCGACCTACTCAGACAGTTTCTGAAATGCTTCAATGAAGCACTCGGAGACGCAGCAAGGGAGTCAGTCGCGCGGCGTGTCCGCACGTACTGGCCCTCACGTGATCCAGTAGGCTCCGTATGTGCCCCAACAACAATACGCCCCGTATGGATCTCCATTCATGCAGTCGGCTCCCTTCGGGGGTCAGGCGGCATACCAAGTCCAACCTATGGACTGGCAGCTCCGTCTGCTAAATCTTGGGGAACAGCCTTCGGCTTTCTATCAGGAGATAACCGAGGCGGCGCAGTCGGCCAAGGTTAAAAATGTGTTGGTTGGTGCCTACGACGGTACCACCAACCTAGAAGACCACCTATGGCATACACCAACCTCATGTATCTACAGGGGTTGGATGACGCCTCATGGTGCAGATGCTTCCCAGCTACGTTGAAGGGCATCGCCTAACGATGGTTTGACAACCTGCCGACTGGGTGCATCAATAATTTCAAGACGCTTGCATACCTGTTTGCGTCCAACTTTTCCATCAACATCCCTGCAAAAAAGACAAGTCTCAACCTAGGGGTAATACAGCAGAGTGACAAGGAGGGACTTCGGTCCTATGTCAGGCGGTTCAATCTGATGAGAATTCAGATTCAGGGGCTGTCTGACGAGGTTGCATATACAGACTTCTTCAAGGGCCTAAAGGATGGGTCAACTTTTAAATTTGATCTGGTCCGCAAGAGGGTAGCCACCTTCCAAGAGGCGCTGATGGAGGCGGAGGCCTATATACAGGCAACTGAGCTCTGCGCCATCAAACATCCGTCAGAACCCAAGCGGTCCGACAGGAGAGACAACCGGCCAACCCAGCCGGCCAGGAAAGAAGAAAAGAAAAGAAATCTGGGCAGCAGACCGCCCAGGTCAGCCGTCCTAGAAGAAGCAAAGGAAGTTGGAACCGTACGTCCCAAAGTACGAGTTCAAAAAAGACTGCTCCTTCATCCTCATGGAGATAAAGGACCGGTTGACAATCGAAAAACCGGCTGCAATGAAAAGCTCTGTCAAGAACAGAGACACAAGAAAGTATTGCTAGTTCCATGAGGACGTTGGCCATGACACCAATGGTCGCTATAGCCTCAGGCGGCTATTGGACCGTCTGGCTAATGAGGGGGCTCTGGAGTCCTATCTGGTGAAGTCCAAGGGCAACCCCAAACCAAGTGGGGGACAACCGTCCAAGAAACCGGCTGCTAGCTCTGAAACGGACAAAGAGCACATCTTCACTATAGCAGGCGGCTTCGCAAGCGAAGGTCCTACACTTCGGGGTGCCAAAGATAACATCCAGAAATTATCCAACCCAGAAGATGAGGGCCAGGCGTCAAAAGACACCTTCCCTGAGGTCTTCATCTCTGAGAAAGATCGAGGCATGTTCAGGCGTCCCCGTGATGACCCCATTGTCATCGAATGAAAAGTTTCCAATTAACGAGTTGGCCGGATTTTAATTGATACCGGGAGCTTGTCTGACCTGATCAACTACCAGTGCTTGATGAAGCTTAAGTACAAGCCTAGTAGGATGCACAAGGCTCCTCACCCCCTAACCGTCTTTGGGGGAGGGGTAGTGCATCCGGTGGGGAGGATTGACCTACCCATCCGGCTAGGGGACAGGGGGAAAGGCGGCACATGGTCGTCAAGTTTTTGGTGGTCGAGGAATTGACCACCTACAACCTTATTATGGGTCGTCCCACCCTCAACGAGTCAAAGGCAGTCATCATCCCTCTCTTATGCTGATCAAGTTTGAGAGGGATGACGGATCAGTGGGTGCCCTGAGCGGGGACCAAAAGACGGCTAGGGAGTGCTATCTCTCAGACGTCAGGCCAACTACGACTGCAGCCGGTCATAATGAGGGACTCACTATCACTGATGACAAGGAAGCTGCGCCGGCTCCCAAGGCAGCCGGCAAGAAGCGAAAGGCGGACCAATTGGCCCCTGCCGGAAAAGCAAAATAGCAATAACTGACTGGGGAAAGGCCGGATGACTCCGACCCCAGCCGGCCGGTGAAAGCCTTGATGTCGTCCTAGACGACAGCCGCCCCGACAGAGCCGTCAAAGTTGGGACGGTTGCTTTTGAAAAGTTGGGAGCAGATTTGCTCCAACTTCTGAAAGAGTTCAAAGACATTTTTGCCTTTGAAGTGGAAGAGATACCAAGCGTCAGCCCGGATCTAGCCGCCCACAAGCTAGCCGTTGATCCCAAAATAAAGCCGGTTAGGAAGAAGAGGGATCATGGAAAGGAGAGATCTTAGGCGACAGCCGCTGAGGTCAAAAAGCTCCTGGATGCCGGGTTCATTCAGAAATTCTACTACCCGGATTGGGTAGCAAATGTTGTCCTTGTCAAGAAGCCGAATGGTACCTGGAAGATGTGTGTAGATTACACAGATCTAAACAAGGCATGTCCGAAGGATAGTTATCCCCTTCCAAAGATCGACAGCCTGGTCGACTCTACAACCGGCCATGCCTTGATGAGTTTTATGGATGCCTACTCAGGCTTCCACCAGATTCCCCTATGGAAGAAGGATCAGGAAAAGACGACCTTCGTCACTGATCAGGGGTTGTACTGCTACACGGTGATGCTGTTTTGGTTGAAAAATGCGACTGCTACCTTCCAACGAATGATAAACACGGTATTCATCAATCAAATCGGAAGGAATGTAGTGGCGTATATTGATGACATGATAGTCAAATCCAAGCTACAGGCGGATCACCTAGCCGACCTCCGAGAAACCTTCACCCTCTGGCGGCACAAGGTCATGCTTAATCCCAAGAAGTGTGTTTTGGTGTTGAGTCTGGGAAGTTTCTCGGATTTCTGATTGATTAAAGAGGCATAGAGGCCAATCCGGAAAAAGTACAGGCGGTGATTGACATGAAATCACCGCGCACTGTCAAGGAGGCCCAGAAGCTAACCGGTTACCTGGCGACATTAGGAAGATTCCTTAGCCGGTCAGGTGACAAGTGCCTTTACTTCTTCCAAGCAATCAGAAGAGGTCTAGATTTGAATGGGAGAAGAAGCTGAGGCGGCATTTCAGAGGTTAAAGCAACACTTGCATTCTTTGCCAAGGCTAGTGAGCCTCCTGCCTAATCTACATGTACCTAGCCGTCTCAGATCACTCCCTTAGTGTTGTTCTCCTTGCTGAGAGAGACGGCAAATAGCTCACGGTGTATTTCATCAGTCACATACTTAGAAATGCTGAGCTCCGGTACCCTATGATTGAAAAATTTGGGCTAGCTCTTTACAAAGCAGTCAAGCGGCTAAAGCCCTACTTCTTGGCTCATCCGGTGACTGTCTACACTGATCAGCCGCTTAAGCATCCAATGACTACCATAGAGTCATCCGGCAGAATGATCAAGTGGGCTGTTGAAATGCAAAGCCTGGAGATAACTTTTGAACCTAGGCGGGTAGTGAAAGGTTAGGCGTTTGTTGACTTCATTGTTGAGATGACTTGGCCGGATCAGCCGGAAAATTCCGACCAGGTTTGGAAGTTATTCGTAGACGGAAGCTCTACCTTGAACGGCTGTGGTGCAGGCGTAATTTGCAAATCTCTAGAAGGGGATACCTATGAATATGCACTACGGTTCAAGTTTCAAGCTTCAAACAATGAAGCTGAGTATGAAGCCCTGCTAGCCGGTATACGCATATGTAAGGCGGCAGGGGGCAAGAAAAGTTGACGCCTATTCTGATTCTCAATTGATTATGAGCCAATTCAATGGTGACTATGAGGCTACCCATCCGGCAATGATTAGATACCTTCAGGCGGTCAAAGATGAGGCGGGGACACTTGACGAATTCCATCTAAGTCAGGTGCCCTGGTCAGAGAATAATCAGGCGGATGCTATGTCCAAATTGGCCTCATCCGCCACTTGTGATACGCTTAGGTCAGTCTTCTAGGAGGTCATGGAAAAATGAAGTATTGAACATGATCACATTGGAATTCTTGACCAAAGCTCTACTTGGATGGACCCCACCGGGATTATTTAGTAAACGACACTTTGCCGGATGCATCTTCAGAAGCGGCTCCACTTAAAAAACGAGCTTTGAGCTTTGAAATGTACAAGGGAAAACTCTCCAGAAAGGGTTACCTTCAGCCGTTGCTGAAGTGTGTTACCCCATAAATAGGGAAAAGAGGTGCTAGAAGATCTGCATGCGGGCTTTTTTGCTTCACATATAGGCAGCAAGTCTCTAGCAAAGAGGGACAGGTGGCAAGGTTACTTCTGGCCCACTCTCGAGGCAGACGCCATGGAATTGGTGAAGAAGTGTGACAAGTGCCAGAGGTTTGGCCGGCTCATACACCATCCGGCAACCGATCTTACGGCTATCTACAGCCCGGTTCCATTTCCAAAATGGGGCATGGACATCTTGGGTCCTTACACGCCTACCACAGGCGGCAGAAGATACATTCTGGTGGCTGTAGATTACTTCACCAAGTGGGTTGAGGCCGAGGCAGTCAAAGGCATCAAGACAAAGGACGTCATCTCCTTCATTTGGAGGAACATCATCATCCGGTTTGGGGTGCCTATGTCTATGGTCTTTGACAACGGCCCCTAGTTTGAAACGTCTGTCCTCAAGGATTGGTTGGGAGATCAGGGGATCTCACATTGTTTTGCACCTTTTGGCCGGTCCCAAGCAAACGACCAAGTTGAAGCCTTTAACAAGCTCATCTCAGACGGCATAAAAAAGAAGATTGAAAGAGTCGGTGGCCTTTGAGCGGATGAGTTACCTCACGTCCTTTAGGCCATTAGAACAACTGAAAAGGGGGCAACCGGTGAAACCCCGTTTCGCATGAAATATGGCATTGAGGTCGTCCTGCCTATTGAACTTTATGAGCCAACACTCCGAGTCATGCTCTATGATGAGGAGGCTAATAGGGAGGCCATGCATCTAGCATTGGATTCACTCCCGGAACGCAGGGGCAACACCGCCTTGCGTCATGAGATATACCGTCTGAGAATGACAAGGGCTTACAACAGAAGAGTACACAAGCGGCCCCTCAAAGTGGGGGACTTTGTGCTACGAAAAATGGAGGCAACCGGTAGGGTAAATGAACAAGGAAAGTTAACCCCCAATTGGGAAGGCCCCTACCGGATTTTTGAAGACGTTAGAGGCGGCACCTACCGCCTGGAAACACCAGACGGCAGGCAGTTGGCCAGAACCTGGAACGTAGATAACTTGAAAAAGTACTACTTCTAAGGAGATTGTAAATACTTTTTGTAAAGAGTAAATGAATGAAAGGAATACCTTAATTCAATTTTTGTATTAAGTCCCATGTGCAATGCACAACTGGGCATCTCCCAAGTCCCCTGTGCAATGCACAACCGGGCATCTAGCAGGACCTAATTGTGCAATGCACAACCGAACACCCGTTTGCTCAAAATAAGAAGCTAAGTACCTAACTTAGCTACTTAAGGCCCAAAGCCAACATATTTTAAAAACCGACTGCTTTAACCCTAAGCAGTTATCCAGCGACGCCCATCCGGGGAATTCGTTGAAGAGAACATCTCCCTTTCGGATGGTACATTGTTCTATGCGTCATGAACTCAAACGGCTTTAACCGGTTAGGTTAATAACCCATGTCCGTTTGAATGACCCATCGCAAACAAGATACAGCCGGCTATTGCCCCTATGCAATACAGACGGTTAATTAAATCTTGTTAAGCAGCCAACTTTGCCCAAAAGCACTATAGCCGGACCCCGCTTCCATCCTGAAGTTTAACCCTAATTAACTTCGAAACCATATCTTAAAAATTGTAACCGGCTATCGCCCTAAGGCAATACAACTGGCAAATTTTGTCATACTTCAACCGGCTAGTGCCCCAAGGCAATACAGCCGGAAAGTAGCGTTATAAGTCAAAACCGGTTATTGCCCTAACGCAGTACAGACAGTAATATCGACCTTGATCACTAGCCGGCTTTTGCCCAAAAGCACCCCAGCCGGTCTAATGATCCATGAGGAAGGTCAGACCCTGTTGACCTCAGCATCCGCCTTGCTATTGCCCCATGGCAATATAAGCGGCAAATTGTACCTCAGTGTGCAACCGGCTTTTGGAAGAAAGCATTACAACCGGCTACGACGTCAGAAGCAAGGCCAGACCTTGCTTCATACTTAACAAGGGTCTAAAGAGCATACGTCAGGTCCTAGGCTGCATTATGCAGCCGGGCAAATCTGTTGTAAAAGTCAAGGATCTCATATTCATTTATCTAGATAACTATGGACGGCTGCCTGCTTAGACTTAGCAGCTAAGAAACCAACCATCTAGGGGCATACGTAGCTAATACATCCGACATATCACAAAGAAAAAATACAAAAGTTGCAAAAATGAAAAAAGAATTGAAAATGATAAAAAAAAAAACCGACCCAGTCGACGCATATATATAAATAAGAATTTGTTCAATTGTTAGCCGGACCCCTGTTCGCTGAAAGATACATGAAATACACGGCACGCAGGCTAGAAAAGTTGAAGACAGTAAAGCTTAATGCTGAGGTAGAGGCTGAGCCGGGTCCTTAGAAGCGGCTTCTGAAGTAGGAGGGACTATCTCTTCTTGATTCTCATCCTGATTCTCTCCCCCGTCTGAGCTGATCTCCGCCTGCATGGCCTCGATCTACTTCTGGACCCACTCTTCATAAGGCTCTGGAGCCGGCTGGTTTGATTCCTGCGCCTCAATGGCAAGATCAGCGTACTTATAGGCAAGTTCCCAGACGGTATACTCCATGCCCGGATGAACCAAGGACCAAGCCTTTTGCATTCTTTTAACGCAGTCTTGCTCATTCTCTTCAATGAGCCGGCTCTGTTCAGCTTCCAGCGTGTTTTTGAAACTCTGATTGGCATTGGCCGCCTCCTTCTTCAAGCGGACGTTGTCAGCCAAGAGCAACGAATTCTCCTTCTTGGCCAAGTCCAAAAGCTTGGCAGAATATGTCGTCTTCTTCAACTCCGCTTCAGCATTCTCCTTCGCCGCCTGGAGGTTGAAAATCTTAGTGTGGGCTTCATTGAGAGACTGCTGAAGAGTTTTGATGGTGTCCGCCTGTTGCATGATTATGCCTTTAGTTTTTAATTCATGCATAATCATGGAATATTGGGCAACGTTATGTGCCTCAGACGCATCCCGTTTAGCCCATCTTACCTCCTCACACTTGCGGGCATAGGCTTTCTTGAGCCCCTCCACACGCAGCATTGACTGCAAAAGCCCAAGCGGTGTTTGAAGGGGTCAGACGGCATAATAACTTAAACAGTTGGAAGAGCATATACCTCAGCCAGGCCGGCCATAACCTGGTCGGCATTGAAGGAGTTGATCCCTGGGATCGCCTCCTTCTCCTCTCTAGGGATGCCCTTCAACATGGCCTCGGCGTACTGTTGTACATCCGGCCAGCGAGGGGAGTGATCTGCACCAGAAAAAGATGGTGAGAAGGCAGCATACTTCCCTCCTATTGACTGCCGGCTGCCAGAAGAGTCTTCTGGCTAGAGCTGGGAGTGCGACTTGACCCGTATGGGCTTGCCAAGCAAAGAAGGGTTGAAAGGATCATTAGTACCTTGGGAGGTGAGGCCACGACTGCCCTCAGCCGGCACAGAGGCGCCGAATGCCCTAGGCGGCACTGTTTCCTTGGATGCCTCTTGGACATCCGGCTGCCTGGAAGTAATATCGAACCCCAGGCTTGTGTTTTTGACAGTTTTACCCCCAACCGTCAGCCGACTGGGAACTGTCAGGGAGGAAGTCTTCCTCGCCTTATTTTGAGTGGCCGGCTCCTCCCCCGGCCTGGGCCTTATTAGCTTTGTAAGGGAGCAGGGCACCTTGCTCCCATCCTGAAATAAACACGCAAAGGGTCAGCCGGCAAGAAGTCAAACGGAAGTTGAAGTAGAAAGAAAGGAAGGAAAAGTAGTATACCTTACTTTTTGCCGCCTGGGCGGCAAGTTTCTTCTTCGCATTTTTTTGCGGATTTCTTTGGCAGATTTAGCCGGTGTCTTCTCTGTTGACAACATGGCTAAGGCTTCCGCTACAAAAAACGACCCATCCGGTTAGAAGAAAGGGGGAAAAATATCATGTACAAACGGCAAAACAAGATCAAGCACTAGAGCAACCTACGTTTGTTAAAATGAGTGCTAAGCTTACAGGCGGACAAGAACGCCTCATCACGAAGGAATTTGTGCTTTGGTACCCAGTTCCTGGACACACTTATTAATTCCCCATTGGAGAGGGTGGTGGTGGTCTGTTCAAAAATTTTTGACTCTATTATTTCTCGTAGTCCCCATCCGGGATTCGAGGTTTTTTGCATTTGTGCCCAAGAAGTTCTGGCTTTCGGTTGTATATCTTATACTCCCGGTTCTCCTCCTTTGTAGGAGCAGAAACCAGATAAAACCTATTCTTCCAGTCCGACCACTTGGACGGTTTGTCTAGGGTCATCAAGTAATGAGGGTAGGTGGTCAATGTATACCAGGCTCTCCACCCGCTTGGGCTTCTGCTCAGATAATGCATGTGGGCAAAGGCCTCTCAGCCGGGGTTGAGGTTCTACATCTCGCAGGCAGAGATATAGCCTAAGATGTTAACCCATGAATTAGGGGTTAACTGCCAAATACCCAGACCATACCCTCGAAGAATGGCCTTTATGGTGTTGTGTAAAGGGAAGCGGAGACCGGCTAGAAACGCCGCCTCGTAACAGCCGAAATACCCGTTTGAATTCGGTTGGTCATCTTCCCAGACTATAGTGCCCATCTCAGGCGGCACGATTATTCTCCAATCTTCTCCAAGAGGACGTATTTTGACAAAGTCCTCTAAGTTACTGGCCATACTGGCCCTATCTTTTACAGAGACGGGAATAAGGAAATGGTCGCCCATATTGTTCCATGTGGGCCTCTCCTCCTCCTCGCTATCCGCATCCGGTGTAAGAAGGCTGCTGCTACTGCCGCTTTGCTCTGAACCATATGAGGAGCCGGTCTCTTCACCTCTCGCGTTCTCTGAAGGGTTTTCCTGTTCAACCCTGGAGGGGGAGGTGGCATCTTCACCGCTTTCCTGACCCAATCCCAGTATTCCATCACTGGGAGTGCTTGGGGTACCATGCGGTGATCCCCTTGTCATCTCAGCCTGATTAGGGTCAGGCGGCAATTCTTCAGAGGTTTCCCCTGTGTACTCTAGATCAACGACTGTTTTCCTAGTCCGAGCCATTGCGTCCTGCACAGAGACAGAGACGGTCGGTTTGGGAGATGAACAAGGAGAGTCCCAGTACCAAAGGCGGCACCCCCCGTCCTAGACTCATCCGTACTAGGAGACCGGCTGACCTCTAAATTGTGGTGTGTCGTGTGTGTGTTGGGTGAGCCCATTATTCTAACAATATATACAGCCGGGGAAATTTAAAAACAACCTCCAAAAAAGCGAGGAACGAAGGCGTTACCTTGTAGTTGAAAGGAGATGGTAAAAGAAGTTGAGATTGTTGACCAAAGATACCCCAAACGGTATCACTTTGAGCAGACTGCAAATTGGCAAAAGAAAGAAAGGTTAATTACCAATGTTGCCCAAAGACACCGCAGGTGGAAAAAGTCGGCTGTGTTAGACATACAAAGCAAGTAGTCTGGAGATTTTATGAAAGGTTGTCCAAAGACCCCCCAGACGGTATAAACCAACTGAGGACCATTATAGACAACTTACGAAGAAAATTGTACGGAACTGCCACATGCGGCAGAAAGCCGGTTGGGCATCCGATACAACAAAAAATCAAGAGGCTGTTTGCAGATACCCCAGACGGTATAATGCCGGTTGGGGTGTCAGCAAAGTAGCTCAGAAGGGAATTACTCGCACATACCCCAGACTGTGAGACCGGCTGAGGGAACTACGAAACAATTCAAAAGAAAATTTTATTGAAGATACCCCAGACGGTGAAAAACCGGCTGAAGGTCTATTGAATGCAACTCACAATGAGATTGCTTGAAGATACCCCAGACGATGAATAACTAGTTGAGGGTCTATTGAATGCAACTCACAATGAGATTGCTTGAAGACACCTCAGACGGTGTAAACCGGCTAAGGGTCTACTGGGTGCAATTCATCATGAGATTGCTTAAAGAGGCTCCAGACGGCGTAATACCGGCTGCAGCTTTATCAAAAATCAAGATTGAAGAAAATAACAAGGCCAGATGGATACCTTAGTGAGGCGGGCAAAGAAATACTCAGTCGATATCCGGATGACTTGAGGTTGAAGGTTGTTTGCGCGAAAAAGCAGGAGGGATCAGGAGCTCTCTTTCTTCTCTCAAAAAAATTCTCTGTCAAGTTTGACAAAGTGAGGAATAAGAGGAGGGAGTTTCCTATTTATAGAAGATCCCAGAAGGTGAACCGTCACCTTCCCCCCTTCAGTTTCAAATTCTAAAAATGGAGGGAAGGAGGCGAACCGTCGCCCTCCCGCATGGTGACAAGTGTCACAGGTGCCACGTGGCCAGCCACGCGGCACCTGTGAGGGGCAAATGATTGGGGTAAATATCACCCCCCCCTGCCACGTGGCCCAATGAGGGCCTGACATGTGTCACCCTCATACAGGCCTAAGGGGATCCAATCAGAGGATGCCACGTGACATTGAACCCCCAATGGAGAGCATATTCTCATCTGCTATAAATAAAGGAATTATCCTCATTCATTGGCATTCATAAATACAAACACAAAACCCGAGCAATATTAACTGCGGAATCTCCTTGAATCAGGGAGAAATACCTATTTACTTTCCGCACTATTACCATCCGGAATCATACTAACTTGATCGTCGGAGGCAGAACTACACCCAACCGGAGTTTCGTGATTTTGCAGGCACAGAAGTCAGGCGCGCATACTCTGTATTGTAACTCTCCCGAGGGACCAAAAACACCCGAAACAAATATAACTGTAACATCTAAGAAAAATTGGTCTCAACAAACCAACTATGACTTTGGTGCATAGTCCAAACACCACCTGTAACTAGTAATTAAAATCTAGTAATTAAAATAACAACTTTTATAAATGATATCGACGACCCTATAAATAGGCGTAGTTGGTGTCATTTGGCTATATATGACAAACGTTCCACCCATTACCTAAGTTGGTGATTTTCTTGCCACTAGTAAGTGGTGCTACTCACTCACTACACCCAAGCCATAATTTGTGTTATTGAGGCCAAATTGGCCTAATATCTAGTATCATAGCTAATATATACTAGACCTGGCCTGGTAAATGAGTCGTACGAGTCGGGTATGGGTCGGGTCAAATTCAGGTCAACATATATTTAAGTGGGGTTGGGTCGGGTCAACACTTCGGGTAGTCTTTGGGTCGGGTCAATTCGGGTTGGGTCCATATATCGGGTCAAGTTCGGGTCAGGTCATTTCGGGTCGATACTTTGAGTCAAGCTTTATTAGTAGATTTTTTTTTTTTATATGAAACAATTATTATTGCTTATAGAGAAAATATAGTTGTTAGTGTTAATATCATTGTTAGGGTTTTTTTCGAATTTTTTACACACTAATATGATATTAAAAATATATTTAGAGTTTGTAAAAAAAAATATTAGAGACAATACAAGCATATATAAGTATATCACATATTATTCTAAGAAAAAATAGAAATTACTTGAATCAATATGCCCGAATAAACGGATCGGATTTGGACCCTTAAGATGTGAGTCGGATTCGAACTCGAACTCGGATTAATCAGATTCGGATCCGGATTAAGACCCCAGTCCACGATCCGAATTTTAAACGGATCAGATTCGGATTTATCAACATTTGACTCGAATCCGATCCATTGTCATTCCTAATTGCGATAATTTTCTATTTGAGTTTGCTCGGGTCAAGTATTTAGCATTAATTGGTTGTCATTTTAGGTATAAAGGTAATTTTAATTCGGGTCACTTCGGGTTTTGGGTCTGTTTGGGTTAATTAATTCAAGTTAAATTCAGGTCTGGTCCTTTCGGATATCGGGTCAACTTCGGGTTTCGGGTTAGAGTCGGGTCAATTTCACTTCGGGTCGGGTATGGGTCGGATTGATTTCGGGTTTTGGGCCACTTTTGAGGTCATGAGTCGGGTCATCAAGTCTGGGTTAGAATTGCCAAATCTAATATATACATATGATAATACTAGCTACTACGACTATTAATTTTGCCAAATATGCTTGAAATGTGAATCTCAGTTACATTATTATCTTTTTTACCGAGCATTTCTATACATCCAAACATATGATGAAAAACTACAAAATCTAACACATTTGTTAGTGAACTTGAGATATTATCTCTCATTATGACAATCATTACCAAAATGATGAAGATTAATTATACAAAGTCAAATTTTGAAATTTTTGTTTTTGTTATATTTTAATGGAAACATTAACATAAATAATTCCAACTATTTACCACCTTCTCATTTTAATCCCTACAATACTTCAACTCAAGATAATCCTAACTATTGACTAACCTTCTCATATTAGTCTACACGTTTAGATAACGTATTAAGCCGGCATGATATGTCACTTTAAAATTGGTTTGCTTTTAACCTTCTTCCCTAACCTCTCTCCATTCCCTATATTCCTGTTCTCCATAGTCCATAATATAGTCTGCAAAACTGCCTATACACCAACAAAAATCGTTCATAACCTTGAATTAACAACAAAACACTAGTCCCTCAAAAATAAATAAATAAAATAAAGAAAATAAAATAAAAAAGTCGAGCTGCGGAGTTGGACATAGCAACATCACGGTGAAGTTAGTTGCCATTAAAGGTTAGCCGGAGAAAAAAGAATCGGACCCTTTTCAATTTTCTTTTCGGTCAAATTAGGCTAGGAAATGAACAAAAATAATATACTTTTGCTCCCAGTATCACAATTTAGGAGTTGATAAATCCTAAATTAATCCCTAAATTCAAATCAAAATTGCAAAACAATCCGAAACTCGTGAATTGCACCTTCACAGCTTAAATGGTAGAACAAATTACAATTTTGAAGTCAAAATCTCGTAGGCAATCAATTTTGGAGAAGCATAGGACAAACAGGGGATTAAATTGCAAACGAAATCCCATTGCAGAATTCTAGATTACATGGAAATTTGGAATACTATTGTTTTCTTATTAGTTGTGCAATATAGCAGATGTTTCCCTTTGACTTTAGAAGTGAACATCCAAAGACCAAAGTAGATATAAAGTATGGAGTTGTATGCAAGAGAAGGGGTTGGCTGAATGGCTTGGCAACCGTTGAGGTGGTATGGCAGAATGTCTGTGCTAAGTTTATCGAAATGGTGGAGGGAGAAAGAAAGGGTGAAATGTAAAAAAAAAAAAAAAAAAAAAAAAAAAAAACGGGATTAAAAATGTTAACTGATATTATAGGTAACCTGTAAAAGAGTCTATTTTGAGAAGAAGCACCCAATAATTGGGATTATTCTAGGTTAAATAATAGTTGGGATTAATTTGAGAAGGACATTAATAGTTTGGATTATTCTTATTAATTTTCCCCATTTTAATTTGAATTTTTTGTTTGTGAAAAACTGTATAATATTTTCTAGTTGCAAAGCTTTTCTAGCTAATATAACGAACTAATCTAAAGTCTTAATTTGATCAGTCATTAGAAACAAATTAATTTAGGAAAAATTAAAAAAATAATCCCAACTTTCACGGATTTTGTTTCAATAATCCCAACTTTGGATTATTCTGGAATAATCCGAACTTTGGGAGCTGTTTATTTTCTTCAATCCCAAACCGGTCAACAAAAGTCGATGATCTGTTATAACAGGTTATGTGCCATGTGTCAAGCTATAATTAAAAAAAAAACCAGAAAAATTTAAAAAAAGAAAAATTTTAAGAAAAAAAATTAATTTTTTTTAAAGAAAACCAGAAAATCCTTATCCCTACCTGACCACCGTAACCCCCACCACCTAACGCCGATCGGCCGCATCTACCCCTCCCTTCCCTTGCCCCAATGTTGCGCCGCTTTCCCCCCAATCCCCCTGTGCCGGTGTTGTAACCCACCTCTACCCCAATCCCCTCCTTTTCCGATTCGATTTTTCGTCTCCACAACAAGACCACCCTTTAAACCCCTCCAACCATTCAAAACTCCCTCGAAACCCCTCCCCCACTCCCGAAAACCCCCAACAGCCACTTCCTCACCATCGAAAACCCTAGCTACTAGGGTTTCGGGGTAAAGAGAGTGGCACTTGGAAGTCTTCGAAGTGGGGAAGGGGCTTTATTGGTGGTTATGTGGGGGTTTCGGGGAGGGGATGGTGGTTTAGAGGGAAGCGGCCGGAGCGACGACTATAGTGGTGGGGGACTGACGGCGGTCTGGCGAGGGATGGTTGGGCTAGGCAGGTTGCCAGGTCTCTTAAGGTGGTTGGGTGGGGTTTTTTTTAAAAAAAAAAAAAAATTTATTTATTTAACTAATTAATTTACGACACGTGTCACTTTAACAAAAAAAATAAAATAAAAATAACTCATTCAACCGGTAATCGGTATTTGGGATTGAAGAAAATCAAAAGCCCCCAAAATTCGGATTATTTTAGAATAATCCAAAGTTGGGATTATTATTTTTAATTTTCTCATTAATTTATTTATTTTATTGTAGGGTCTTGCCCAATACATGTTAGATATACTAGTAAACGTCACATGTAAGATTATTTGTGATAGATCCTTTAAAATTAGTAATTTGCTATAAGCTTTCATCCCAAACAAGGGTTTTAGACATAGTATAAGCATACTATTTATGTGTTTCATTTTAGTTGACATGTTTGTTTGGTCACGTTTTTCAATGCACAAATTCAACTATTAATATTAAAGGTGATCAAAGTTAGCCCGACTCCTCTCCTTTAAAAGGAGCAGGAGAGAATGTAGAATTGTCAACTGTAAAATGGGAAGGGGTCACTTTGACTCCTCCCTCAGAACTGCCGGCTTTCAAGCCACTTTGTTTCACTTCCACATCTGGCGCCTGGTCAGATGTTTCACTAATCGGCACCCTGTGGGAGGAGCCGTCTGAGTTTGAGATCCTGGCAGTCTTTTTTGTTCTGGTCATCATGCTCTGCATAGACACAGATACAGTCGGACTTTGTATAAAGGGAAAAGATGGGTCCAGAAAAGGGCAGGCGGCACTCCTAGTCCTAGATTCAACCGTCCCGGTGACCGGCTGATCACTAACCTAGGTCGTGTCGTGTGCTTCCGTGGTGCCATTTCAAAAAAGAATAAAGTAAGGAGAAAATTAAGAGTAAGAGACCGACGGTTACCTGAACGAGTGACGATTGATGAAGTTCCGAAAATCCTTTGCAGTCGGCTTGTCAGAGCAGGCGGTAGGCAGAAAGGGTCCAAAATGTCAGAGCAAGTTCAGGGGTCCGAATGTCCTCTCTAAAAGTTCTCAAATGTGAAAATGACTGAAGTCAACACCCCCTTATATAGGCGAAGTTAGAAGTCGAAGGGTCCCTTCCAAAGTTCAAAATTTTGGCGGGAGAATCTCTCGGCCTTTCGCCGATTGACACCTGTAGCAGGCCGTCGCCTGTCATAGTGCGACACCTGTCACAGGTAACACGTGACCAGTCACGTGCCACCTGTGAGGGGCAAATGATTAGGGGATTTTTCCCCACCAATCACCATCTGACAAGTGGACCAATCAGGTTCCGCCATGTGTCCGTCACATGGGCCAATAGGAGCCTGCCACGTGTCAAGCAATGATCCGTCCACTATGGACCAATTACGACACGACACGTGTCCTTCCCATGACACCTGGGATAACCGGTCACCTAGGCCCAACTTCCGTGGGAAGCCCAATCAGCCCAAGGTTAACCTAAACCTAGATTGGCACGTTTCCCGAGGTTATAAATACCTCCCTTAATCCTCATTAAGGGAGATTACGCAGATTACACACATTAAACTCTCTCACCTAGAGAGACCCAATCACTTTAATTTCCGCATTAATTACTCCTTAATCAAGTACTAACTTGACCGTCAGAGGCGGATCTCCAATCATCCGGAGCATCCGTTTGTTTTGCAGGTACAGGCGTCCGGTTCCAGTCTTGGAATTGTAACTCTCCCGCAGGACATCAGAAAACCCCGAAACAAGTCGCATGACTGACTCTCTCGGTTTGTTTCTGAATACTTCATTGAAGTATTCTGAAAGCTGTCTGGGTAAGTCGACGTTGAATCCGACTCAGACAACTGTTGACTTCTAATCTGCTGGATTAACATCCGGGCATCTGAGTAAGTCCTTTTTATCCATCCGGCTGAAATTGTCGGATGGCCTTCCGTTTCCCTGATTCAGGGAAACGGAGCTTTGAAAGGTCGATCATGGGCCCATACGCCCCCTTTAGTTTAGGGTGAGGAGTAGGCACACGATCCTTAACGTGCTTCTTCCCTGAGGGAGAAGGCTTCTTGGCCGACTAACCTTTGTTGGTGCCAGTTGACCTATTTATCAGGTCCTTGATTTCCTCTTCAAAACTCGTCACGAATTTCATGATTTCTTCTCTTGTAACAGGGGTAGCTCCCTGTGCCGCCTGGGGTGTCCCAGCCGGCTTGATGGTTAGGCTGTTGGGACCAGATTTGTCTTCGCCCCGTTCCCTTGTTTCCTTGGAACGGGTGTGTCTTGTTCCGAATGACCCGTCTGGGGCCACGTACGTGTCGACCTCAAGGTCGTCACTACTATCTTGGTCCGTGTGGACCTCAACTTCGACCGTAGGCCGTTTGCCTTCAACAGGCGGTACATACTCTGATGCCATCTCAGAAGTACTTTCCCCACAAATGACGCCAAATGTTTTGGGGTTTTTGAAGTCCCTCGGGAGAGTTACAATTCCAAGAATGCGCGTCGACCGCCTGTACCTGCAAAACCACGGAAACTCCGGTTGGGTGGAGTTCCGCCTCCGACGACCAAGTTAGAACATATCCGGATGTATAAAAGTGCGGAATGTAAGGGTTTTTCTCTGGTATTCCGAGAGAATTATACAATTAATATTGCTCGGGTTTTGTGTGTATATTTATGAATGTGCAATAAATGAGGATTTTCCTCTATTTATAGTGTGAGGGGATCAGTTCCCCTCTCAAAGGTTGGAGTGCCACATGTCACTAGAGGATTGGTTCTCTTGGAACCCCTCTAAGGCAGACACGTGTCAGCATACGATTGGTCCACGTGGGCAGGGTAACTTTACCCTAAACAATATGAATTACTTAGAGCATAATTTATTAAAACTAAGGTTAATCTTTTATTTTTTACAAGAATTTCAAAGATTGACACAGCATCATGTAAAAATAGTACTTGACCTACTTCTCAATTATAACAATCAAATGCAAGAGAAACTGCTGACAAATGTTGAGGATTGGGAAGAGATGAAAGCAAAAGGAATTTGAAGAATTGTAAATGTTTTTAATAGATTTGTATATATCATAGGCATTAGAGTACTTTAAGTTATATAGTATTAATCCAAAACATTAGTTTAAAGGTTTAAGTAGTATGGTTGTATAAAGAATACATATTATATCTCTGAGTTGAAGTAGTAGATTTATTCCATGTGAAAAATGGTGCTAGATATAAAAGTAGAAGAAATCAATAAAAAAGTAATGTTAAAGTAAAAGAAATTAATCCAAAAGTATATGAAATTATCATTAAAGTAAAAGGAACAAATTTAAGAGATAAATAATGTTAAAAAAATAGTCAGAAATATGATGTTCGATTTAAAAGTAAAGGGAATTAGTGTTAAAGTAAAAGACATGAAGTTAAAAGTAAAAGAAAAAAGTTCAAAAAATAGTCTTCGTGAGGTGGTTGTGGAGGTGGAGGTGGTTGTGAGGTGGTTGTGAGGTGGTTGTGGAGGTGGTAGTTCAATGCTTGTTCACACTAAAAAAAGTACAAATTTTCCGAAATATTATTGGTTGGAAGGTCGTGCACCATATTATTTCAACTATTGGCCATGTGATAGTGTTAGTGGAAATACGATGGTTGTGCGGTGGTAAGAAGATGAAATATAACATGATAATACAATTCATATGATATATTATTCATTGTGAAAGACACGAAAAAAACAATATCATAAAGTAAATGAAATATTTCATAAAATTAAAGTATAATAGGTAAAAAGTAAACAAACTGAACTTTATATCTGCAGTATAATTACTTAGAGTAAACGTAAAAATATTACATTACAAAAATAAAAAAAAAACATTAATATTTCTTCAGTATATCTTGATCTTCCATAACATCTTCAAATTTCCAAGTATTATATTAACTGCACAAAAATAAACATCAGAAAAATCAATGACAGATTAAAGAAAATAAATTTCAATGTAAAGCAAAAAAATTTCAACTTAAAGTAAATGAGAAAAATATAAAGGTAAAATACCTAAAAAAAAGTACAAGTATGATAACACCTGCACAAAAATAAAAAGTAAATCAAGTTAAATTTTAAAGTAAATAAATAACAGATTAAAGTAAATGAAACACATGTAAAAGCAAAATACCTGAAGAACTACTTGTTTGGACAGTTCCTACTGTCATGTGAAACACCAAATTGCCCACAAGCTCTACAGGTTCCGCCCTTTTTGGATTTTTCTTCAGAAGCTATTTCTTTTGCACTCTTCAACCGCTTTGAACTTCTGGCAGAACCTTTATTAAGACACTGATTTGGAGGCAAGATATTTACATCTACTTCATTTGACCAAACCAAAACCTGAATATCAGCATCTTTCACCTCTTTTGAACTAGTTGCATTTTCAGGATTATTCTTTATCAGCATCTGCTTCTCAAATGAAGATAATGTCCTAATAAGCTCAGATAAATCATCCTCAAATTGCTCAGATAAACTCACACAACTGAAAATCTTGGACCACACATCACTCACCAATTGCTTCCTCTTATCATACTTAGAAGCATCATCCAGAACAGCATTTATGCCTTAAGCTTTCTTCAGAATGTCTTTTCTCCAACGATTCATGATATAAAGATCAAGAATTTCACGTATAGACTTGCCTTTCATAATAAACAGAATGTGTCTACTTAAGATGCCTTGACTCTCAAACATTTTACAAGTACAACTGCATTCATATGTGGCCAAGTCAAAATTTACATCAAAGTTTTTCCTTTTCTCATGATCAACAATTACAGAAAACTCCAAACCATCTCCATATAGAGAACTACAACTTTCAACACCACATGAGAAACAGGCTGCCTGGCATTCTTCTTCAAAATCATAAAAGATGGCACGACTGTAAACAAAAGCAGCATGCTTTTCCAAGTGCAAATGAGTAGCCAATTGAGGCTCAGATTTATTAAGCCTGTTCAACTCATCCTGTTCATGCCTTTGAGCATCAAGAGCAGTTTCATAATGGACAAAGAATTCAACACAGGTCACATGAGGGTTTATAAAATTATAAAAAAAATTGTTTTCACCTTCAGACCTAGAAGTAGAACGCAGTAACACACCCATAAACAAGTCCCTGGAATATGCAGGGATCCAAAGATGCCTAATATTGAACATGTATGCAAACCACTCATGATCTACAAGGTCAAATTCCTCCATAACATTGTTCCAGCCATCAACAAATACATGGGGATCAATTTCTCTATCCCAAACTATTGCACTTAGCTTTTTCAAGAACTCAGTTTCATTACAAAACTGAGTTCTAACCTTTTCAGGTACCTTCCTCATTATGTGCCACATACATAACTTGTGTTTAGTGCTTGGTAAAAACCTTTTGTATGGCAATACCCATTACAGGGTCTAGATCAGTGATTATGCAAGAGGGTTCTCTTCCCATACACTTCAAAAAAGTTTGAAATAGCCACACAAAAGATTCTACATCTTCTTTAGATAATAAAGCAGCACAAAATGTAACACATCTCTTATGATTATCAACTCCAGTAAAAGAGCAGAAAACCAATGAGTATTTATTTGTATCATAGGTAGAATCAAAAGATAAAAAGTACCCAAACAATTGATAATCTCTTCTACCAATAGCATCAGCCCAAAAAACACGTGTCAAGTGCCTGCTTTCATCAACACAATAATCAAAATAATAACCCCCTTTACTGCTTTTCACTTTTTGTTCAAGGTTTTGAACAAAACATTGCACCATCAGCATTAGAGATATAAACTTTCACGTCCCTAGAAAAATTTTTGAAGTCGTTTTTATTGCCCCTGACATTTTTAAACCCACCACAAAGTTCTTTCATGATCCTATAAGACATAACAACCCCTATATTTAACTTTGAGTTGTCAAAAATAAACTTCTTATGAGCAAAATTTAAACTAACTTCATATTTAGTAACCTGCCTA
>NW_018744748.1:0-138325 GCF_001683475.1 Chenopodium quinoa
ATCACCGTCTGACAAGTGGACCAATCAGGTTCCGCCACGTGTCCTTCACGAAGGCCAATAGGAGCCTGCCACGTGTCAATCACAGATACGTCCTCTACGGACCAATCGGGGCACGCCACGTGTCCACCCATGCCAAATGGGAAAACCGGCCATCAAGGCCCAATCCTGTCTAGAGGCCCGGTCAGCCCTAGGTTTACCCTAAACCTAGAGAGTGGCACGCTTCTCAAGGCTATAAATACTTAATTAATCCTCATTAATTAAGCAGTCAAGAAAACATCAAGAAATCAAGAGAAAACAGAAACATTACGGAACTAATAACCGGCTAATCTCGCTAACGCGCAGATTACCAACATTAAACACTCTCACCTAGAGAGATCTTATTACTTTAATTTCCGTATTAATTACTCCTTAATCAGGTACTAACTTGACCGTTGGAGGCGGAGCTCTCAGGAGTCTCCGTTATTTTGCAGGTACAGGCGTCCGGTTCCAGTCTCGGAATTGTAACTCTCCCGCAGGACATCAGAAAACCCCGAAACATTTGGCGCCGTCTGTGGGGAGAGTACTTCAGAGATGGCATCCAAGTCTGTACCGACTCCTGAAGAGAGGCGTCCCCTAGACGACCCTCAAGTTCAGTCGGACCATGATACCGAAAGTGAATTTGAAGTGGAAACTCATACAGCTCCAGACGGGACCCTAAGGGCCCGACGTACCCGTCATAGCGAAAGGAGGGAACGAGAGCATCTTCAAACAGGAAGCGAGCCAGCA
The DNA here is from genome assembly GCF_001683475.1 of Chenopodium quinoa. Lineage (NCBI taxonomy): Eukaryota > Viridiplantae > Streptophyta > Magnoliopsida > Caryophyllales > Amaranthaceae > Chenopodium > Chenopodium quinoa. The sequence goes on from NW_018744748.1 coordinate 766, forward strand.
GGCGCACCGCCTGCTCGGCAAAGCCGACTGATGGGTCTGCTCCCATCACAAGGAACGAACTCATGACCTTTCATGAGGGACTTCAAGGAGAGATTCAAGAGTTGATCAACAAAAAAGCCGCCTGCTTCAGTCAAAGAGCAGTCGGCCAAAAAACCTTCCACTTCACTGAAGAGGAAGCCAGTTCAAGGGCGAGAGGCGACTCCTCATCCTAAATCCAAGAAGCGGGAGCCACTTGCTCTTGATTTCACAAAATTCCGTTATCCTACGGGAAATAGGAAACCGGTTCGTCATATTCAGGCGGACGGGTCAAAGCAAACGTTCACAGATGCTCGGCTACTGCTAGAGCAGAAGAAGAGTGACCGATTGTCAGAGTCGGCTTCTACTTCAAATTTTCAAGACAGTTTGCGAAATGCCTCGATGAGGCATACTCAGTCGTACCATGAGAGTCAGTCAGGCGGCACCTCCCGTCAGTCCGGCTTTCATAGTGCCCAGGCGGTACAAACTTACCATTTGTGCCGCAACAACAGTATTTATGCAGCCACCTCCATTTGGTGAACCTGCAGCAAAAAAACGTCCAACCTATGGACTGGCAGCTACGGTTGCTTAGACTTGGTGAACAGCCGTCGGCCTTCTCCAAGGAAATTACTGAAGCCGCTCAGCCGGCCAAAGTAAAAAATGTACTAGTAGGCGCCTATGACGGCACTACTAATCCAGAAGACCATCTGATGGCATTCACCAACCTGATGTACTTCAAGGGTTGGATGATCCCCACTTGGTGCAAGTGTTTCCCAGCGACTCTCAAGGGAATCGCACAGCAATGGTTCGGCAACCTGCCGACTGGTTGTGTAAACAGCTTCAGGACGCTTGCTTACTTATTTGCCTCCAACTTCGCCATGAACATCCCTGCGAAGAAAACGACCCTAGATTTTGGGAACAATTCAGCAGGGCGAGAAGGAGGGGCTTCGTTCTTACATCAGGCGGTTCAACCTGATGAGAATACAGATTCAAGGGTTACCGGATGAGGTAGCTTATACTGACTTTTTTAGAGGTCTCAAAGACGGGTCTACCTTCAAATTTGATTTAGTTCGAAAAAGGGTGGCGACTCTTCAAGAGGCCTTGATTGAAGCAGAAGCCTATATACAGGCGACTGATCTGTGTACGATAAAACAGTCGGACGGGAAAAGGTTCGACAAAAGAGAAGGACGACAGAAACAGTCGTCTAACAAAGATGAGAAAAGAAAAGAGGTCTGGGCGGTTGATTCCTCTAAAACAGCCGGCCCAGAAAAAGAAAAAGGAATTCAAACCATACTCCCCAAAGTATGTGTTTAACAAGGATAACTAATTTATCCTAAAAGAAATAACGGGACGGTTCTCAATTGAGAAGCCGGTCCCCATGAAGGGTTCTGCAAACAACCGGAACCAAGACAAAATCTGTGCTTATCATGATGACGTTGGTCATCACACCAATGACTGCATCAGTCTCATGCGGTACCTAGACCGCTTGGCTGAGCAAGGTGATCTTGACACTTATGTGAAGAAATCTAAGGGGAACACTTCCTCAAAAAAGCTGTCGGCCAAAAAGAATCAACAGGCCGACAGTTCTGATACAGATGATGCAGTCGTCTAACACCATTGCAGGCGGCTTCTCAGGAGGCGCCCCACTATTAGGGGCAACAAAGATAATATAAGGCGGTTAGATGTAAATTCCGTTCACCAAGAACGGCCGTCCAAATATACATTTCCTGAGATTGTCATCACTGAAGAGGATCTAGAGGGGTAAGGGGGCCGCATGACGACCCTCTCGTTATTGAATGTAAAGTGGCCAACCAGAGAGTTGGCCGAATCCTCATAGATACCGGGAGCTCCTCAGATCTCATCAACAGCAAATGTCTGTCAAAACTGAAATATCAGACGGACTGCATACATCCGGCCTCCCACCCTTTAATTGGGTTTGGAGGAGGAGTCGTCCACCCACTGGGACGAGTAGATTTACCCATTCGCCTGGGCGAAAAAGGGGAAGGACGACACATGGTAGTCCGGTTCCTAGTAGTAGAGGAACTCTCGGCCTACAACATGATTCTGGGTCGACCAACCCTGAATAATTCCAAGGCTGTTATAATCCCGTCTCTTATGCTGCTTAAGTTTGAGAGGGATAATGGAACAGTCGGCTCCCTAAGGGGAGATCAGAGGATGGCCCGAGAGTGCTATCTCTCGGATGTCAAGCCCACTGTTATGGCCACTGGTCAAGTGGAGAAAAAACAGACCTTGACAATGTCAAGGAGAGTGCGCCTGTTCAAGAAACAGGCGACAAAAAGAGAAAGGCGTCCCAGACAGAGTCCGCAAGAAAAGCAAGAAAATAGCAATCATTGGCAGAGGAGCGGCCGGATGAGTTCCGCCCTCAGCCGGCTGGTGAGCATGCGGACCTGATCTTAGACGACTCACGTCCTGACCGAACAGTCAAAGTTGGGACGACTGCTCTGAGAAACCTTGGTGACGACTTTCACAATCTATTGAAAGAATACAAGGACATCTTTGCATTTGAAGTCCATGAAATGCCAGGCATTAGTCCTGATCTGGCAGTACATAAACTCGCTGTGGATCCGAAAAAGAAGCCGGTACGGCAAAAGAAGCGGAACCATGGCGAAGAAAGAAGTCAGGCGGCAGCCGCCGAAGTTAAAAAATTACTTGATGCAGGGTTCATTCGGCAATGTTACTTCCCACACTGGGTTTGCAAATGTGGTGCTTGTTAAAAAGCCGAATGGCACCTGGCGAATGTGTGTAGACTACACAGACTTAAACAAGGCGTGCCCCAAAGACAGTTACCCTCTGCCTAAAATTGATAACCTGGTCGACTCAACAGCCGGCCATGCCTTGATGAGTTTTATGGACGCCTATTCTGGTTTCCATCAAATTCCTTTATGGAAGAAAGATCAGGAGAAGACGACCTTCGTCACTGATCAGGGGTTATACTGTTACACGGTCATGCCGTTTGGTCTTAAGAATGCCCCGGCTACCTTCCAACGAATGATAAACACAGTGTTCTTTGATCAGATTGGGAGAAACGTCGAGGCATATATTGATGATATGATTGTCAAGACTAAACTTCAGAAAGATCATCTGACGGACCTCCGAGAAACTTTCGCCACACTCAGGCGGCACCATGTCATGCTCAATCCCAAGAAATGTGTATTTGGAGTTGAGTCTGGGAAATTTCTCGGATTCCTTATCAATCAGAGAGGAATAGAGGCGAACCCTGAGAAGGTACAGGCGGTCATTGACATGCAGTCGCCTCGTACCATCCGAGAGGTTTAGAAGTTAACAGGTTGTCTGGCGGCCTTGGGGAGATTCCTAAGCCGATCAGGCGACAAATGCCTATACTTTTTCCAGGCAATTAAGAAAAAGGCAAGGTTTGAATGGGGGCCGGATGCTGAGGCCGCCTTCCAGAAATTAAAGGTTCACTTGCATTCCTTGCCGAGGCTGGTCAGCCCTTTGCCCAAAGAGGATCTCTACATGTACCTGGCCGTCTCTGATCATGCGTTAAGCGCTGTTCTCCTTGATGAAAGGGACGGCTGTCAGCTCCCGGTCTACTTTGTCAGTCACGTACTGAAAAATGCCGAGTTGAGGTATCCCCTAGTGGAGAAATTTGGTCTAGCACTCTTCATGGCCGTTAAAAAATTAAAGCCCTATTTTTTAGCACATGCAGTCGTCGTGTATACAGACCAACCAATCAAGCGGCCCCTTACCATCATGGAGTCGTCAGGACAAATGATCAAATGGGCCATAGAAATACAGAGCCTCGAAGTTACTTTCGAGCCTAGAAAAGCAGTGAAGGGGCAAGCCTTTGCTGACTTTATTGTAGAGATGACTCGTCCTCCTAACTCTCAAGTTCCAGACCAAGTCTGGAAGGTATATGTGGCTGGAAGCTCTACTTCAAATGGTTGTGGAGCAGGCGTCGTATGTCAATCTCCAGAGGGCGACAGGTTCGAGTATGCTCTACGCTTCAGTTTTCAGGCTTCAAACAATGAGGCAGAATATGAAGCTTTACTAGCCGGGATCCGCATGTGCAAGGCGGCAGGGGCAAGAAAAATAGACGCCTGTTCTGATTCACAATTGATAGTCAGTCAGTACAATGGCGAATACGAAGCAACCCATCCGGCCATGATCAAGTATTTACAGGCGGTCCGACAAGCAGTCGACTCCCTTGAGGATTTCCATCTGATCCAAGTGCCGAGATCAAAAAACAACCAGGCAGATGCACTGTCAAAATTAGCATCATCCGCCTCCTCCGACACTCCTCGAACTGTTTTTTGGGAAGTAATGGAGAAGAGAAGCATCGAGGAAAACCCTATTGGAATCCTAGACAGAAGCTCAACCTGGATGGATTCAATCAGGGCATATCTGACAAACGGTACACTGCCGAATGATTCTCAACAGGCGGCAGCACTGAAAAAACGAGCCTCCTGTTTTGAAATGATACAGGGAGAACTTCACAAGAGGGGGTACCTTCAACCCTTCTTAAAGTGTGTTACTCCTGAAAAGGGACGAGAGATACTAGATGATCTTCACTCTAGTTTCTGTGCTTCCCATATAGGTGGTAGGATGCTTGCTCAAAGGGCAAGGCGGCAGGGCTACTTTTGGCCTACTTTGGAAGCAGATGCAATGGAGACGGTGAAAAAATGTGACAAGTGCTAAAGGTTTGGCAAATTAATTCACCGTCCGGCTACTGACCTCACTACCATTCACAGCCCACTACCGTTTGCTAAGTGGGGCATGGACATTCTGGGTCCATATACGCCTGCTACAGGCGGCAGAAGGTATATACTGGTTGCCGTTGACTACTTCACTAAATGGGTAGAGGCGGAGGCTGTAAAGGGAATCAAGACGAAAGATGTAATTTCATTCATTTGGAAAAACGTCATCACTCGGTTCGGGGTTCCCATGTCTATGGTTTTTGATAATGGTCCCCAATTTGGGACGCCTTTTCTCAAAAGCTGGTTGGGAGACCAAGGAATTGCACACTACTTTGCATCTGTCGGCCGTCCACAAGCAAACGGCCAAGTAGAAGCCTTTAATAAAATCATCTCAGACGGTCTCAAGAAAAAGATTGAACGAGCAGGCGGCCTATGGGCGGATGAACTACCACATGTTCTCTGGGCCATTAGGACGACTGAAAAAGGGGCGACTGGAGAAACTCCATTCCTCCTAACTTATGGTGCGGAAGCTGTTCTTCCAATAGAACACTACGAGCCGACTCTTCGAGTAATGCTGTATGACGAAGAGGCAAACTGGGAAGCCATGCGCCTGGCATTAGACTCACTTCCTGAAAAGAGGGGCAATGCTGTTTTGCGCCATGAGATCTATCGTCTGAGAATGACTAGATCATACAACAAAAAAGTACACAGGCGTCCACTCAAAGTAGGGGACTTTGTACTTAGAAAAATGGAAGCAGTTGGTAGGGCTAATGAGTCTGGCAAACTAACTCCCAACTGGGAAGGACCCTACCGAATCTATGAGGAAGTCAGGGACGGTACCTACCGTCTGGAAACACCAGACGGACAACCGTTGCCTCGAACTTGGAATGTAGATAACCTTAAAAAATATTTCTTCTGAAAGATGTAAAGTAAAGAGCTACTTAATAAAGTTTGCACTTACTATTCAATTTTTGTATTACGAGGGGCATGCCGTCTGTACCTTTACAGTCGGCTACTCTCCATTGAGTTTTTTCACTCTATCTTCAGAGGGGCATGCCGTCTGTACCTTTACAGTCGGCTACTCTCCATTGAGTTTTTCACTCAATCTTCAGAGGGGCATGCCGTCTGTTCCTTTACAGTCGGCTACTCTCCATTGAGTATTTTACTCACAATACTTAGCTAAAAAGATTGGGGCTTGGCCGACCCTGTGCCTAACAGGCGGCTACCCTTCTTTTACTTAGCACCTACGTTCACCAAGAACTTACCAAGGCCACCGGCCGAATGATCAGACCAGGCGCCAAGCCACCTGATCAAATCTACAAAATTAATACGACCTGTCCCAACATCATAGCAGGCGTCCGACGGCATCCCTCCGGATGAAATTCGTCGCAGAGAGCAGCTCCCTTTTGGGTGGAACATTGTTCTATAAACTAATTACACGGCACCTATACGACTGTCCCCAAGGGCAACCACGTAGCCGTTTTTGAGACAAGGATAACTCTATCACTAACCAAACCAGTGGTAGCAGTTGACATCTGAGTCAGATGACCGCCTGTATTACTTGGGATAAATGCAGGGGGTACCTATTGAGTTAATAGCCAACAAACATTGGCGAATCAAGGGGTCTAGCCGGCCTACGCCGCCTGGTACCTCTACTTCTCAAACAAAAGTGACGGCGACTGAGTAACTCCAACGTTAACTCATAGTGACTCCTTCAAATTTGGTATGGAACCTAAAAAGTTTGAGTCGTCCGCCGGTTTTAAACAAACAAGGGCACTCAAACCCCTATTCCTACTAGGTAACCTATTGAGTTAATAGCCAACAAACATTGGCGAATCAAGGGGTCTAGCCGGCCTACGCCGCCTGGTACCTCTACTACTCAATCTAGATTGTGACGAAGACTAAGTAACTCCTATGTTAACTTAATAGTCACTCAAACTTAGTATGGAGCCTAAAAGGTATGAGTCGTCCACCTGTTTTTAATAAACAAGGGCTCTCAACCACTACTCTTGCTAGGTTAACAAGTTACGAGTTAAAAGCCAACATTGGCAATAAAGGGAAACAACCGGTACCCGCCGCTTGTTATCCTACTTACTGAATTCCTTGGCGACTAGGTAATACTATTTACTTGGTCAGACCGATTGAATAAAGAGTTCGAATACCGATTGAATAAATGGCCGACTGATCGTCTATCCTGGAAACAGACAACCAGTCGTCTAGGGGCATAGGCGGCGTACTTACTTTTGTACCTGTCTGCAACGTTCGGCCATACACAACAGTCGGTCTAGTGAACGATGGGATATTAGATATGGAATACTTAGACAAATTTGAATCAAAACAAAAATTTGATTAAAAATAAGCCGGTCATTAAAGACCAGCAAAATATTCAAAACCCCGGCCCCCTGGCCGGGTAAATACAAAGCAAACGGCACGCAGGCCGTGGAAAAAACACATTAAGCTTAAGAAGGGGGCAGTTCAGTATTAGCAGCTGCCGCCTGGTCAGCACTCTTCTTGCTGGACTCGGCTTCAGCTGCACCATCTTTTGATGCCTTACCCCCAAGTGGCACAAGCGCCACAACCGGCTGCTCCTCCTCCTCCAACGCATCTCCCAATGCCTCTTCTTCAGCAGCCGCCAGGATCTCTTGATTATATGTTTCCGATTACTGGCGGTACGTTCTTTCCCATGAGGCAAAGTTGGCACTGGGGAACAGGCGGCCCCAGGTCATGCGCTGGATTTGAGCGGAGTCTTCCACCATCTCCCGGACGAGCTCTTTTTTCTCTTGCTCGGCCTTTTCCGAGAGCTCTTGGGTAAGACTCTTCTCTTGGCTCACCAGGCGTTCTTTTACGTTGGCCAAAGATTTCTCCATGGCTTCGTAAGAGTGCATTTTTTGGCGAAGAGGTTTCAGCTCGGCCTTAAGATTTGTGACGGTCGCCTCCAGCTCGTCAATCTTCTTCTGGGCCGCCTCTAACTGAGCCCGAACAGCGGCGGTAGCCTGCGCCTGATAATAAAGAATATCAATGGTCAGTACTTCATTTTGGGCAATTTGAAACATTGCCTTATCACAGCTGGAGGCGGCCATAGCTTTTACGGCCTTTACCTCTTTGTTTTTCCGATCAATCGGCTTGCGAAGGCTGTTGACTCGGAGCAGGGCCTAAGTACAAAAAAAACAGGCGTCAGTTTCCAAACAAAAAAGATAACAGGCGTCCTGGAACTCAAATACTCAAAAATATGCTAAGTATACCTCAGCAAGGACCCCTGAAAACCCATCAAGGTCAAGGGTGCCGGCACCCCTGACCGCCTCCCTTTCAGATGGAGGAACTACTTTGACCATGGACTTGGCTACCTCAACCAAGTCAAGCCCCTGAGGGCCGGCTGCATCAAGCGTAAGGAAAAAGCAAGTTAGACCTAGTCAAGAAGGAAGCAAGTGTGAAAGTTTTTACAAGTGATTGTCCATACTTCTAGGCGGCCCCGCCGGGGTTTTAGAAGAAGTGGCCGGCTGCTTCTCAGCCGCCACTGTTTTCCTGGAAGACCCAGGAGAACTTGCAACAGTCGTCCTCCGGGCCTTGGGGTCCGGCTGTTGCGAGGAAGAAGCTCTTGGAGTGCCAGACTGAAAACAAAAAGAGTTAGTATATGCATAAGACAACTCCTAAAAGAGGAAGAGTTTTCGAAGCTTACCAAGGGTGCCCCCTTGTTGGGGGAGTCGGCACAAGACTGTTGCATGAGAGAGGCCCGCAACATGGCCGCCGCAGTCTTGGATGCTGTTATTTTACTCATGGCGTCAGCTGCAAAAAATAAACAGCAAAGTTAGTAAAGATCCCAAGTAAACAAGGCGTAAAAAAAACAGAGTATTTGTCAGGCCGGCTACCTCTAGAGCACCGACTGCTGAGGCCACAGGCGGCCAAAAAATACTCGTCATAGAGCCACTTGAAGCTCGGGACGCTGTTTAGGGGTACTTGCTCTCGTACCCCAGAAGTAGAGTTCACCCTAGTCTCTACTTTGAAGAGTCCTCTGTCTAGGATCTCTCTTTTAGCCTTTGGGGGAACACGCGGCATGCTGCAGCCGCCTGCGAGAAGAGGCGGATCCCTATTCCACTTGTTAAAACGTTGGTTCAGCTCCGTGTCTGAACCTTCAATGATAAGGAAGGTGTTCCGCCAATCCTTCCATTTGTTCGCCTTACCTCTCGTCATGAGGTAACCCCTATGGCTTGTTAATTGATACCATCCGGTACCTCCCGACTTAGGGGTCCGGCTGAGATAGTTCATGTGGGCGAAAGCCTCAAAGCTTGGCACCCCGTACATTTCGCACCCGGCCACATAGCCGAGCACGTTTACCCAAGAGTTGGGGGCTAACTGCCATAACCCCAAATCATACCCATCTAAAATCCGCTGAACAGCCGGATGTAATGGGAAGCGCAGTCCAGCTTTGATGGCCGCCACATAGCAGCCAAAGCAGCCGTCATCATAGCTGGTACCAGCCGGCCAGACGACAGTGTCTTCTGGATCCGGCACGAACAGTAAAAATTCCGGGCCCATTCTGTGGTTAGCAATAAAGCTCTCCACTTTGTCTTGCATGGTTGCGATCCGTCCCCGGGGTACCATGCAGTAGTAGGGGGCGTTTTCCTCCCTGTAAGAGGCGGACGGCTCCGCCCAATTGTCCCCCTTCTCAACTGCATGAGAAAGTCTCGCCTCTTGTAGGCGGCTATGTCTTTCTTCTGAGCCTGGAGAACTGTGGCCAGAAGAGCTGGACTCGGACTCGTCCTCTGACGAGTCCGAAGAGGACGACTCCTCCCCTCTCCCAGAGGGGCCCGCCTCCTCTCCCTTAGAAGGAGCAGGAGGAAAATTAGACATATCAACGATAAGATGGGAAGGGACCACCTTGGCCCCTCTCTCAGAACTGTAGGCTTGGCAGCCGCCTCGTTTCAATTCTACATCTGGCGCCTGGTCAGATGTTTCACTAATGAGCACCCTTTGGGAGGAGCCGTCTGAGTTTGATATCATAGCAGTCTGTTTTGTTCTGGCCATCACGTTCTGCATAGACACAGATACAGTCGGACTTTGTATAAAGGGCAAAGATGGGTCCAGAAAAGGGCAGGCGGCACTCCTAGTCCTAGATTCAGCCGTCCCCGGTGACCGGCTGATCACTAACTTAGGTCGTGTCGTGTGCTTCCGTGGTGCCATTTCAAAAAATAAAAAGAAAATTAAGAGTAAGAGAACTGAGTTACCTGAACGAGTGACGGTTGATGAAGTTCTGGAAGTCCGGTGCAGTCGGCTTGTCAGAACAGGCGGTAGGCAGAAAAGGTCCGAAATGTCAGAGCAAGTTCAGGGGTCCGAATGTTCTCGCAAAGTTCTCAAAAGTGAAAATGACCGAAGTCAGCACTTCCTTATATAGGCAAGGTGAGAAGGCGAAAGGTCGCTTCCAAATTCAAAATTTGGGCAGGAAAATCTCTCGGCCGTTTGCAAGGTGACACCTGTAGCAGGCCGTTGCCTGTCACCGTGCGACACTTGTCACAGGCGACACGTGACCAGTCACGTGCCACCTGTGAGGGGCAAATGATTAGGGGATTTTTATCCACCAATCACCGTCTGACAAGTGGACCAATCAGGTTTCGCCACGTGTCCTTCACGAAGGCCAATAGGAGCCTACCACGTGTCAATCACAGATACGTCCTTTACGGACCAATCGGGGCACGCCACGTGTCCACCCATGCCAAATGGGAAAACCGGCCATCAAGGCCCAATCCTGTCTAGAGGCCCGGTCAGCCCTAGGTTTACCCTAAACCTAGAGAGTGGCACGCTTCTCAAGGCTATAAATACTTAATTAATCCTCATTAATTAAGCAGTCAAGAAAACATCAAGAAATCAAGAGAAGAACAGAAACATTACGGAACACTAATAACCGGCTAATCTCGCTAACGACGCAGATTACCAACATTAAACACTCTCACCTAGAGAGATCTTATTACTTTAATTTCCGTATTAATTACTCCTTAATCAGGTACTAACTTGACCGTTGGAGGCGGAGCTCTCAGGAGTCTCCGTTATTTTGCAGGTACAGGCGTCCGGTTCCAGTCTCGGAATTGTAACTCTCCCGCAGGACATCAGAAAACCCCGAAACAGGCCTGACGACTCCATGATGGTCAGTGGCCGCTTGATAGGTTGGTCTGTATACACAACGACTGCATGTGCCAAAAAATAGGGCTTCAATTTTTTAACAGCCATGAAGAGTGCAAGACCAAATTTCTCCAATAAGGGATACCTCAACTCGACATATTTCAGTACGTGACTGACAAAGTAGACCGGGAGCTGACAGCCGTCTCTTTCAGCAAGGAGAATAGCGCTTAACGCATGATCAGAGACGGCCAGGTACATGTAGAGTACTTCTTTGGGCAAAGGGCTGACCAGCCTCGGCAAGGAATGCAAGTGAACTTTCAATTTCTGGAAGGTCGCCTCAGCATCCGGCCCCCATTCAAACCTTGTCTTTGTCAAAAGTATAGGCATTTGTCGCCTGATCGGCTTAGAAATCTTCCCAAGGCCGCCAGACAACCTGTTAACTTCTAAACCTCTCGGATGGTACGAGGCGACTGCATGTCGATGACCGCCTGCACCTTCTCGGGATTCGCCTTTATTCCTCTCTAATTGATAAGGAATCCGAGAAATTTCCCAGACTCAACTCAAAAGAAACATTTCTTGGAATTGAGCATGACATGGTGCCGCCTGAGTGTAGCGAAAGTTTCTCGGAGGTCCGACAGATGATCTTTCTGAAGTTTAGACTTGACAATCATATCATCAATATATGCCTCAACATTTCTCCCAATCTGATCAAAGAACACAGTGTTTATCATTCGCTGGAAAGTGGCCGGGGCATTCTTAAGACCAAACGGCATGACCGTGTAACAATATAACCCCTGATCAGTGACGAAGGCCGTCTTCTCCTGATCTTTCTTCCATAAAGGAATTTGATGAAAACCAGAGTAGGCGTCCATAAAGCTCATCAAAGCATGGCCGGCTGTTGAGTCGACCAGGTTATCAATTTTAGGCAGAGGGTAACTGTCTTTGGGGAACGCCTTGTTTAAGTCTGTGTAGTCTACACACATTCGCCAGGTGCCATTCGGCTTTTTAACAAGCACCACATTTGCAACCGAGTCTGGGAAGTAACATTGCCGAATGAACCCTGCATCAAGTAATTTTTTAACTTCGGCGGCTGCCGCCTGACTTCTTTCTTCGCCATGGTTCCGCTTCTTCTGCCGTACCGGCTTCTTTTTCGGATCCACGACCAGTTTATGTACCGCCAGATCAGGACTAATGCCTGGCATTTCATGGACTTCGAATGCAAAGATGTCCTTGTATTCTTTCAATAGTTTGTGAAAGTCGTCACCCAGGTCCCTTAGAGCAGTCGTCCCAACCTTGATTGCTCTGTCAGGACGCGAGTTATCTATGATCAGGTCCGTATGCTCACCAGCCGGCTGAGGGCGGAATTCATCCGACCGCTCCTCTGCCAATGATTGCTATTTTCTGTCTTTTCTTGCGGCCCCTGTCTGGGATGCCTTTCTCTTCTTGCCGCCTGCTTCTTGAACAGGCGCACTCTCCTTAACATTGTCAAGGTCTATTTTTTTACCTCTCGACCCAGTGGCCATAACAGTGGGCTTGACATCTGAGAGATAGCACTCTCGGGCCATCCTCTGATCTCCCCTTAGGGACCCGACTGTTCCATTATCCCTCTCAAACTTGAGCAACATAAGAGATGGGATTATAACAGCCTTTTAATTATTTAGGGTTGGTCGTCCCAGAATCATGTTGTAGGCCGAGATTTCTTCTACTACCAGGAACCGGACTACCATGTGTCGTCCTTCCCCTTTTTCGCCCAGGCGGATGGGTAAATCCACTCGTCCCACTAGGTGGACGACTCCTCCTCCAAACCCTACTAAAGGGTGGGATGCCGGATGTATGCAATCAGTCTGATATTTTAGTTTCGACAGACATTTGCTACTGATGAGATCTGAGGAGCTTCCGGTATCTATGAGGATTCGGCCAACTCTCTGGTTGCCACTTTACATTCAATAACGATAGGGTCGTCATGCGGCCCTCTTACCCCTCATAGATCTTCTTCAGTGATGACAATCTCAGGAAATGAATATTTGGAGGGTCGTTCTTGGTGAACGGAATTTACATCTAACCGTCTGATATTGTCTTTGTTGCCCCTAATAGTGGGGCCGCCTCCTGAGAAGCCGCCTGCAATGGCGTAGACGACTGCATCATCTGTATTGGAGCTGTCGGCCTGTTGATTCTTTTTGGCCGACTGCTTTTTCGAGGAAGTGTTCCCCGTAGATTTCTTGACATAAGTGTCAAGATCACCTTGCTCAGCCAGGCGGTCCAGATACCGCATGAGACTGATGCATTCATTGGTGTGATGACCAACATCTTCATGATAATCACAGAATTTTTCTTGGTTCCGGTTGTTTGCAGAACCCTTCATGGGGACCGGCTTCTCAATTGAGATCCGTCCCTTGATTTCCTTTAGGATAAATTGGCTATCCTTGTTAAACGCATACTTTGGGGAGTATGGTTTGAATTCTTTTTTCTTCTTCTGGGCCGGCTGTTTAGAGGAATCAGCCGCCCAGACCTCTTTTCTCTTCTCGTCTTTGTTTGACGACTGTTTTTGTCGTCCTTCTCTTTTGTCGGACCTTCTCCCGTCTGACTGTTTTACCGTACTACAAAGATCAGTCGCCTGTATATAGGCTTCCGCTTCAATCAAGGCCTCTTGAAGAGTCGCCACCCTCTTTCGGACCAAATCAAATTTGAAGGTCGACCCGTCTTTGAGACCTCTGAAAAAGTCAGTATAGGCTACTTCATCTGGTAACCCTTGAATCTGTATTCTCATCAGGTTAAACCGCCTGATGTAAGAACGAAGCCCCTCCTTCTCGCCCTGCTGAATTGTTCCTAAATCAAGGGTCGTCTTCTTCGCAGGGATGTTCATGGCGAAGTTGGAGGTGAATAAGTAAGCAAGCGTCTTAAAGTTATTTACACAACCAGTCGGCAGGTTGTCGAACCATTGTTGTGCGATTCCTTTGAGAGTCGCGGGGAAACACTTGCACCAAGTGGGATCATCCAACCCTTGAAGGTACATCAGGTTGGTGAATGCCATCAGATGGTCTTCTAGGTTAGTAGTGTCGTCATAGGCGCCTACTAATACATTTTTCACTTTGGCCGGCTGAGCGGCTTCAGTAATTTCCTTGGAGAAGGCCGACGGCTGTTCACCAAGTCTAAGCAACCGTAGCTGCCAGTCCATAGGTTGGACATTTTTTGCTGCATGTCCACCAAACGGAGGTGGCTATAAAAAATATTATTGTTGCGGTACAAACGGTATGTTTGGTACCGCCTGGTCGCTATGAAAGCCGGACTGACGGGAGGTGCCGCCTGACTGAATCTCATGATACGACTGAGTATGCCTCATCGAGGTATTTCGCAGACTGTCTTGGAAGTATGAAGTAGAGGCCGACTCTGACAATCGGTCACTCTTCTTCTGCTCTAGCAGTAGCCAAGCGTCTGTGTATGTTTTTCCTCGACCCGTCCGCCTGAATATGACGAACAGGTTTCCTATTTCCTGGAGTAGGAAAACGGTATTTTGTGAAATCAAGGGCAGGTGGCTCCCACTTCCTAGATTTAGGATGAGGGGTCGCCTCTCGCCCTTGAACTGGCTTCCTCTGGACAAGGAGCAGTCGGTTTCTTGTTGATCAACTCTTGAATTTCTCCCTTGAAGTCCCTCATGAAGGTCATGAGTTCGTCCCTTGTGATGGGAGCAGACCCATCAGTCGGCTGCTGCCGAACAGGCGGTGCGCCTGCTGGCTCGCTTCCAGTTTTAAGATGTTCCCGTTCCCTCCTTTCGGTATGACGGGTACGTCGGGCCCTTAGGGTCCCGTCTGAAGCTGTGTGAGCTTCAACTTCAAATTCATTCTCAGTATCGCGGTCCGACTGAACTAGAGGATCGTCCAGGGGACGTCTCTCTTCAGGAGCCGGTACAAATGTGGGTGCCATCTCAGAAGTACTATCCCCACATACGGCGCCAAAATGTTTCGGGGTTTTCTGATGTCCTGCGGGAGAGTTACTATTCCGAGACTGGAACCGGACGCCTGTACCTGCAAAACAAACGGATGCTCCGGATGGTTGGAGATCCGCCTCCGACGGTCAAGTTAGTACTTGATTAAGGAGTAATTAATGCGGAAATTAAAGTGATTGGGTCTCTCTAGGTGAGAGTGTTTAATGTGTGTAATCTGCGTTGTTCGCGTCATCTCCCTTAATGAGGATTAAGGGAGGTATTTATAACCTCGGGAAACGTGCCAATCTAGGTTTAGGTTAACCTTGAACTGATTGGGCTTCCCTCGGAAGTTGGGCCTAGGTGACCGGCTTCTCCATTAGGCATGAAGTATGCCACGTGTCATGACATAATAAGTCCAGGGTGGACGAATAAGCGTGTGCCACGTGGCAAGCCCTGAGATGTCCAACTGGGGGGACACTTGGCAGGACCTGATTAGCCCACGTGGCGCATTCCGATTGGTGGGAGCAAAATCCCCTAATCACTAATTTAATCAAATGAAAGTCAAATGCATTCTACAAAGCTAATTGAATCAAATAAAAGTCAAACACATTCAAACAAACCTAATTAAATCAAATAAAAGTCAAACACATTCAAACAAAGCTTTTTGAATCAAATGAAAGTCAAATGCATTCAAACAAAGCTAATTTAATCAAATGAAAGTCAAACACATACAAAAAAGCGAATTGAATCAAATGAAAGTCAAACACATTCAAACAAGCTTTATGAATCAAATTTAAGTAAAATTCATCATACAAAGCTAATTAAATCAATTGAAAGTCAAACACATTCATACAAAGCTAATCAAATACCAAGAAAGTCTAATGAATTCAACAAAGCTAATTGAATCAAATGAAAGTCAAACACATTCAAACCAAGCTAATTGAATCAAATGAAAGTCAAACACATTCAAACAAAGCTAATTGAATCTAATGTAAGTCAAACACATTTAAACAAAACTTTTTGAATCAAATGGAATTCAAATGCATTCAACAAAGCAAAATTAATCAAATGAAAGTCAAACACATTCAAACCAAGCTTTTTTAATCAAATGAAAGTCAAATGCAATGTACAAAGCTAATTGAATAAAACGAAAGTCATACACATTCAATCAAAGCTTTTTGAATCAAATTAAAGTCTAATGCACTCAACAAAGCTAATTGAATCAAATGAAAGTCAAATAAATTCTCCAAAGCTAATTGAATCAAATTAAAGTCAATCACATTCTAACAAAGCTAATTAAATCCATTGAAAGTCAAACACATTCAAACAAAGCTTTTTGAATCAAATGAAAGTCAAACGCATTCATCAAAGCTAATTGAATCGAATGAAAGTCAAACACATTCAAACAAACCTAATTGAATCCACTGAAAGTCAAACACATTCAATTAAAGCCTAATGCATTAAACAAAGCTAATTAAATCAAATGAAAGTCAAACACATTCAAACAAAGCTAATTGAATCAAATAAAAGTCAAACACATTCAAACAAAGCTAGTTGAATCAAATGAAAGTCAAACACATTCAAACCAAGTTTTTTGAATCAAATTAAAGTCAAATGCATTCAACAAAGCTAATTGTATCAAATGAAAGTCAAACACGTTCAAACAAAGCTAATTGAATCAAATGGAAAGTCAAACACATTCAAACAAAGCTTTTTGAATCAAATTAAAGTCTAATGCTTTCAACAAAGCTAATTGAATCAATTGAAAGTCAAACCCATTCAAACAACTATTTTTGAATAAAATGAATGTTCAATGCATTCTACAAAGCTAATTGAATCAATTGAAATTCAAACAAATTCAAACAAAGCTAATTCAATCCAATGAAAGTCTAATGCATTCAGCAAAGCTAATTGAATCAAATTAAAGTCAAATACATTCAAACAAAGCTAAATAATTCAAATAAAAATCAGACACATTCGAACAAAGCTTTTTAAATCAAATGAAAGTTAAATGCACTCAACAAAGCTAATTTAATCAAATTGAAGTCAAATGCATTCTACAAAGCTTATTGAATCAAATGAAAGTCAAACTCGTTCTAAAAAAAGTTCATTGAATCCAATGAAAGTCAAACAAATTCAAATAAAGCTTTTTAAATCAAATTAAAGTCTAATGTATTCAACAAAGCTAATTGAATTAAATGAAAGTAAAACACGTTCAAACAAACCTAGTTGAATCAAATGAAAGTCAAATACATTCAAACAAGCTTTATGAATCAAATGAAAGCCAAATGCATTCAACAATGCTAATTGAATCAAATGAAAAACAAATGCATTCTACGAAGCTAATTGAATCAAATGTAAGTCAAACACATTCAAACAAAACTTTTTAAATCAAATGAAAGTCAAATGCATTCAACAAAGCTAATTAAATAAAAAAAAAGTCAAACACCATCAAACAAAGCTTATTGAATCCAATTAAACTCTAATGCATTCAACAAAGCTAATTTAATCAAATGAAAGTCAAATGCATTCTACAAAGCTAATTGAATCAAATAAAAGTCAAACACATTCAAACAAACCTAATTAAATCAAATAAAAGTCAAACACATTCAAACAAAGCTTTTTGAATCAAATGAAAGTCAAATGCATTCAACAAAGCTAATTGAAGAAATGATAGTCAAACACAATCAAGCAAAGGTTTTTTAATCAAATTAAAGTCTAATGCATTCAACAAAGCTAATTTAATTAAATGAAAGTCAAACACATACAAAAAAAGCGAATTGAATCAAATGAAAGTCAAACACATTCAAACAAGCTTTATGAATCAAATTTAAGTAAAATGCATCATACAAAGCTAATTAAATAAATTGAAAGTCAAACACATTCAAACTAAGCTAATTGAATCAAATGAAAGTCAAACACATTCAAACAAAGCTAATTGAATCTAATGTAAGTCAAACACATTTAAACAAAACTTTTTGAATCAAATGGAATTCAAATGCATTCAACAAAGCAAAATTAATCAAATGAAAGTCAAACACATTCAAACCAAGCTTTTTTAATCAAATGAAAGTCAAATGCATTGTACAAAGCTAATTGAATAAAACGAAAGTCAAACACATTCAATCGAAGCTTTTTGAATCAAATTAAAGTCTAATGCATTCAACAAAGCTAATTGAATCAAATGAAAGTCAAATGCATTCTCCAAAGCTAATTGAATCAAATTAAAGTCAAACACATTCTAACAAAGCTAATTAAATCCATTCAAAGTCAAACACATTCAAACAAAGCTTTTTGAATCAAATGAAAGTCAAATGCATTCATCAAAGCTAATTGAATCGAACGAAAGTCAAACACATTCAAACAAACCTAATTGAATCCACTGAAAGTCAAACACATTCAATTAAAGCCTAATGCATTAAACAAAGCTAATTAAATCAAATGAAAGTCAAACACATTCAAACAAAGCTAACTGAATCAAATAAAAGTCAAACACATTCAAACAAAGCTAATTGAATCAAATGAAAGTCTAACACATTCAAACCTAGTTTTTTTAATCAAATTAAAGTCAAATGCATTCAACAAAGCTAATTGAATCAAATGAAAGTCAAACACATTCAAACAAAGGTTTTTGAATTAAATTAAAGTCTAATGCTTTCAACAAAGCTAATTGAATCAAATGAAAGTCAAACCCATTCAAACAACTATCTTTGAATAAAATGAATGTTAAATGCATTCTACAAAGCTAATTGAATCAATTGAAAGTCAAACAAATTCAAACAAAGCTAATTTAATCCAATGAAAGTCTAATGCATTCAGCAAAGCTAATTGAATCAAATTAAGGTCAAATACATTCAAACAAAGCTAATTAATTCAAATAAAAATCAGACACATTCGAACAAAGCTTTTTTAATCAAATGAAAGTTAAATGCACTCAACAAAGCTAATTTAATCAAATTGAAGTCAAATGCATTCTACAAAGCTTATTGAATCAAATGAAAGTCAAACACGTTCAAAAAAAAGTTCATTGAATCCAATGAAAGTCAAACAAATTCAAATAAAGCTTTTTAAATCAAATTAAAGTCTAATGTATTCAACAAAGCTAATTGAATTAAATGAAAGTAAAACACGTTCAAACAAACCTAGTTGAATCAAATGAAAGTCAAATACATTCAAACAAGCTTTATGAATCAAATGAAAGCCAAATGCATTCAACAATGCTAATTGAATCAAATGAAAGACAAATGCATTCTACGAAGCTAATTGAATCAAATGTAAGTCAAACACATTCAAACAAAACTTTTTAAATCAAATGAAAGTCAAATGCATTCAACAAAGCTAATTAAATAAAAAAAAAGTCAAACACCATCAAACAAAGCTTATTGAATCCAATTAAACTCTAATGCATTCAACAAAGCTAATTTAATCAAATGAAAGTCAAATGCATTCTACAAAGCTAATTGAATCAAATAAAAGTCAAACACATTCAAACAAACCTAATTAAATCAAATAAAAGTCAAACACATTCAAACAAAGCTTTTTGAATCAAATGAAAGTCAAATGCATTCAACAAAGCTAATTGAAGAAATGATAGTCAAACAAAATCAACCAAAGGTTTTTTAATCAAATTAAAGTCTAATGCATTCAATAAAGCTAATTTAATTAAATGAAAGTCAAACACATACAAAAAAAGCGAATTGAATCAAATGAAAGTCAAACACATTCAAACAAGCTTTATGAATCAAATTTAAGTAAAATGCATCATACAAAGCTAATTAAATAAATTGAAAGTCAAACACATTCATACAAAGCTAATTGAATACCAAGAAAGTCTAATGAATTCAACAAAGCTAATTGAATCAAATGAAAGTCAAACACATTCAAACTAAGCTAATTGAATCAAATGAAAGTCAAACACATTCAACAAAGCTAATTGAATCTAATGTAAGTCAAACACATTTAAACAAAACTTTTTGAATCAAATGGAATTCAAATGCATTCAACAAAGCAAAATTAATCAAATGAAAGTCAAACACATTCAAACCAAGCTTTTTTAATCAAATGAAAGTCAAATGCATTGTACAAAGCTAATTGAATAAAACGAAAGTCAAACACATTCAATCAAAGATTTTTGAATCAAATTAAAGTCTAATGCATTCAACAAAGCTAATTGAATCAAATGAAAGTCAAATGCATTCTCCAAAGCTAATTGAATCAAATTAAAGTCAAACACATTCTAACAAAGCTAATTAAATCCATTCAAAGTCAAACACATTCAAACAAAGCTTTTTGAATCAAATGAAAGTCAAATGCATTCATCAAAGCTAATTGAATCGAACGAAAGTCAAACACATTCAAACAAACCTAATTGAATCCACTGAAAGTCAAACACATTCAATTAAAGCCTAATGCATTAAACAAAGCTAATTAAATCAAATGAAAGTCAAACACATTCAAACAAAGCTAATTGAATCAAATGAAAGTCAAACACATTCAAACCAAGTTTTTTGAATCAAATTAAAGTCAAATGCATTCAACAAAGCTAATTGAATCAAATGAAAGTCAAACACGTTCAAACAAAGCTAATTGAATCAAATGAAAGTCAAACACATTCAACAAAGCTAATTGAATCTAATGTAAGTCAAACACATTTAAACAAAACTTTTTGAATCAAATGGAATTCAAATGCATTCAACAAAGCAAAATTAATCAAATGAAAGTCAAACACATTCAAACCAAGCTTTTTTAATCAAATGAAAGTCAAATGCATTGTACAAAGCTAATTGAATAAAACGAAAGTCAAACACATTCAATCAAAGATTTTTGAATCAAATTAAAGTCTAATGCATTCAACAAAGCTAATTGAATCAAATGAAAGTCAAATGCATTCTCCAAAGCTAATTGAATCAAATTAAAGTCAAACACATTCTAACAAAGCTAATTAAATCCATTCAAAGTCAAACACATTCAAACAAAGCTTTTTGAATCAAATGAAAGTCAAATGCATTCATCAAAGCTAATTGAATCGAACGAAAGTCAAACACACTCAAACAAACCTAATTGAATCCACTGAAAATCAAACACATTCAATTAAAGCCTAATGCATTAAACAAAGCTAATTAAATCAAATGAAAGTCAAACACATTCAAACAAAGCTAATTGAATCAAATGAAAGTCAAACACATTCAAACCAAGTTTTTTGAATCAAATTAAAGTCAAATGCATTCAACAAAGCTAATTGAATCAAATGAAAGTCAAACACGTTCAAACAAAGCTAATTGAATCAAATGAAAGTCAAACACATTCAACAAAGCTAATTGAATCTAATGTAAGTCAAACACATTTAAACAAAACTTTTTGAATCAAATGGAATTCAAATGCATTCAACAAAGCAAAATTAATCAAATGAAAGTCAAACACATTCAAACCAAGCTTTTTTAATCAAATGAAAGTCAAATGCATTGTACAAAGCTAATTGAATAAAACGAAAGTCAAACACATTCAATCAAAGATTTTTGAATCAAATTAAAGTCTAATGCATTCAACAAAGCTAATTGAATCAAATGAAAGTCAAATGCATTCTCCAAAGCTAATTGAATCAAATTAAAGTCAAACACATTCTAACAAAGCTCATTAAATCCATTCAAAGTCAAACACATTCAAACAAAGCTTTTTGAATCAAATGAAAGTCAAATGCATTCATCAAAGCTAATTGAATCGAACGAAAGTCAAACACATTCAAACAAACCTAATTGAATCCACTGAAAGTCAAACACATTCAATTAAAGCCTAATGCATTAAACAAAGCTAATTAAATCAAATGAAAGTCAAACACATTCAAACAAAGCTAATTGAATCAAATGAAAGTCAAACACATTCAAACCAAGTTTTTTGAATCAAATTAAAGTCAAATGCATTCAACAAAGCTAATTGAATCAAATGAAAGTCAAACACGTTCAAACAAAGCTAATTGAATCAAATGAAAGTCACACACATTCAAACAAAGCTTTTTAAATCAAATTAAAGTCTAATGCTTTCAACAAAGCTAATTGAATCAAATGAAAGTCAAACCCATTCAAACAACTATCTTTGAATAAAATGAATGTTAAATGCATTCTACAAAGCTAATTGAATCAATTGAAAGTCAAACAAATTCAAACAAAGCTAATTTAATCCAATGAAAGTCTAATGCATTCAGCAAAGCTAATTGAATCAAATTAAAGTCAAATACATTCAAACAAAGCTAATTAATTCAAATAAAAATCAGACACATTCGAACAAAGCTTTTTAAATCAAATGAAAGTTAAATGCACTCAACAAAGCTAATTTAATCAAATTGAAGTCAAATGCATTCTACAAAGCTTATTGAATCAAATGAAAGTCAAACACGTTCAAAAAAAGTTCATTGAATCCAATGAAAGTCAAACAAATTCAAATAAAGCTTTTTAAATCAAATTAAAGTCTAATGTATTCAACAAAGCTAATTGAATTAAATGAAAGTAAAACACATTCAAACAAAGCTAGTTGAATCAAATGAAAGTCAAATACATTCAAACAAGCTTTATGAATAAAATGAAAGCCAAATGCATTCAACAATGCTAATTGAATCAAATGAAAGAAAAATGCATTCTACGAAGCTAATTGAATCAAATGTAAGTCAAACACATTCAAACAAAACTTTTTAAATCAAATGAAAGTCAAATGCATTCAACAAAGCTAATTAAATAAAAAAAAGTCAAACACCATCAAACAAAGCTTATTGAATCCAATTAAACTCTAATGCATCCAACAAAGCTAATTTAATCAAATGAAAGTCAAATGCATTCTACAAAGCTAATTGAACACATTCAAACAAACCTAATTAAATCAAATAAAAGTCAAACACATTCAAACAAGCTTTATGAATCAAATTTAAGTAAAATGCATCATACAAAGCTAATTAAATAAATTGAAAGTCAAACACATTCATACAAAGCTAATTGAATACCAAGAAAGTCTAATGAATTCAACAAAGCTAATTGAATCAAATGAAAGTCAAACACATTCAAACTAAGCTAATTGAATCAAATGAAAGTCAAACACATTCAAACAAAGCTAATTGAATCTAATGTAAGTCAAACACATTTAAACAAAACTTTTTGAATCAAATGGAATTCAAATGCATTCAACAAAGCAAAATTAATCAAATGAACGTCAAACACATTCAAACCAAGCTTTTTTAATCAAATGAAAGTCAAATGCATTGTACAAAGCTAATTGAATAAAACGAAAGTCAAACACATTCAATCAAAGATTTTTGAATCAAATTAAAGTCTAATGCATTCAACAAAGCTAATTGAATCAAATGAAAGTCTAATGCATTCAATCCAAGTCTTGCATCACACATTCACTTTGCACCAACCTATCTCTGGAGGAGACCACGAAGAAGAAACAACCCTTCCTTCTTCAGACATTCGGCTTCTGCTCTTGCTTAGTTCCTCGTTGACTTTACTACAAGTCTTCTCAGTATAGCTCATAATGTTGTTTGGAATTCGCACCACTCTTCCATAACCCAAGAGTTTTGAGCACCCCATATAGCCCAGCAAGTTGTAATGATACTCGCAGCATCAAAATCATCAAATTCAGCCAAACAACCTTCCCACCATTCTAATATGCTGCTAGTCCTTGAATGAGCAACGTGTGCAAAACGACTCTGACTCCAAACATCACGAGCCAAGCTGTAATCTCTAAGGGCACCATCGCAGCCTAGGCGCACCATCGCAGGCCTTTCATAAGCAGTAGGCGCACCAGGAGCACCTGGCAGCCTATCGCAAGCACTAGGCGCACCAGGAGCACCTGGAAGCCTATCGCAAGAAATAGGTGCACCAGGCGCACCAGGCAGCCCATCGCAGCATGCGTGCTGGCTTGTGTGCTAGCCTTCGCATGGCAGCACCAAGCAGCGCACCATGAGTATGCGAGGGCCTGGGCGCCAGCACATTGCTAGGCCACGCACAGCAGCCCAGCATCGCTACGCACTAAGCTAAGGCTGCTAGGAGATGCGTGGGTGTGCGTGAGATGCTAGTGCATGTGCGTGTGCGAGAGGTGCTGCGAGGCTGATGCGTATGGTGCGAGGCAAGGGGCCAGCATGTGTGGCTGGCTAGCAGCACGCATGCTGGCTATGCGAGCATGTGCAAGAGAGGCGAGGGCCAGCACCAGCACTGGCACGCACCAGCGCCAAGCAACGACCAACACCATGCATGCACTGCTTGGCTGGGATGTGAGGCTGCTTACTGGGCTGGTGCTACCTGGCTGGCTAGCTGGCACTACTAGCTGACGTGCTAGCACCAGCGCCAAGCATCGACCAACACCTTTTACTTAGAGCGATTTTCTGAGGGGTGGGGACCAATGCTTGGGAAAGCCTTGGGGAGCAAGGCAATGGTCCCCCCCACCTCTTCATGTTCCTCACCTAACCTTCTCTCTCCCCTTGACACTTGTTGCATTGTGATTGAATTTAATTATTAATTTATTTTGGAAATAAATTAATTATAAAATTATTCATTCTCCCACATTGGTTGGGGAATGAAGTTCAAGGGTGCATTTCCCTATAAATACCAAAGGCATGGTATTGGGAAATACACAACCTTGAGTGGAATTAAAAAGGCAACTCTTATAATTAGAGTAAACCTTTGATTCGTAAAACTCATAGTTTTGTTGTGTCCGGGTCTTGACTAACCTTCAAGACTTTAGACGCTCGGGTCGGGTCGAGGGTATGATCCGTCGGAGATCTCATAGTTTCGGGATTTTGAAGTAAGAGCTCTTCGGGAGCGAAGCACACAACAAAGGTATAATTCTTGTTCTTAATCTTGTTTGATTAAGTTTATTATGCTTGTTAATTGCTTTAATTAAGGGGCGAGTTTTGGGGGGTTTCTTTTCGCGTAGTGTCGGGTCACTACGAAACCCTACAGCGGTATCAGAGCCACGCTCCTTTTAATTTTTGCAATTATTTTTTAATTAAGGTGTTTAAAAGAATTTATTTTTCTGATTCATATTCTTCTAATTAGATTAGATCCTCGTTTTAATTAATTTTAAAACTCGATTTTATTCTCGAATTGGATGTGGAACCCAGATTTTGGCTCAAAAATAGTGATTTTTGGGTGGAATCGACATTCTGGAACATATTCAACCATTTTCAAGAACTGTCCAGAAGCCAAATTCGAACCAGAAACCCATTTTTTCAGGGGTTTTTCGTTTTTCAACGAAAATTTTAATTCTTTTTTAGCCTTGATTAATGTAAGCGTTACAAGGTTAGATTAAATGCACATTTGCATCACTAATCTACTGGTTTTAAAAATATCCTTAAGCATAATAATGGAGTTTTTATTAGTGCTTAAGTTGATAAACCAATTTTTCACATATACTTGTTTTTCACAAATTTTGCAAATAAATTGCAATTAAATGTGAAAGCTTGTTGTGAAATTTTAATTTTAAGTTCCTATAATGTTAAAGTTCTAATCTTTAAGGGTTTAAATGATTGGAACCGTAACCCTAAATTCCATGTTGAACAAAGTTTGGATTTTTCATGTTTGGTAGATTAAAATCCATCAAGTTCAAATACTTGTGAGTAAAATTTGATTAATCTTCATATTGGAAGATGTAATCTTGGTATTTTACACAAGTATGAAAGTTGGAAAAATTTTCATTAGATGATTAGTTTGTTTTTCCAACTCCCATTTGTCAAATCCATTACTAATTTGCTTATTGGCAAGATTAATTATGGACATAGCTCATTTTATTTTAAGCATAAAGAAAGACCTAATTTTGTTCAAAATAAAATTTTGGATAATTTAGGCTTGTGCACCAATAAATTTAAGTTTTATTTTATTTTATTTTTATTTTTCCTCAAATTAATTTTAAAATGTAGTTTAGAATTAACATTTGTCACACACAAATCGGAATTAAATTCCGAGAACTGGCACACAAATCGAGGCAAAAACCCCAAGTGTCACCAAGGCTAGCCGGGCTGCCCAAAAGCCCGCATATGGCTGCCTATGGTGCGCATAAGGGGAAGCCTCGTAGCGTGGTGTTGTGCATTGATGTGTGGCGAGGAGGCAGCTGCATAGTGCGTGTGATGGTGCATGGGCCTTAGGCTGCTTTACGCTTGTGCTGCTGCTGGGCAGCGAGGCAGTAAGCTCCAGCCAGCCAGCCCACTGCTGCGTACGCCAGCAAGCAGCTAGCATGCGTAGCATGCTGCTGGTGCTAGCTAGCAAGGCAGGTTGTGCTAGGCATGCTTGCTAGCTGCCAGCACCACGCACCATGGCGCAGGGCCATGGGTTGCCTAGCAGCCATGGTGCGCACCCACTAGGGTTTTTTTGGGAAGTTATTGCTTAATGTTTGAGCTATGATTTTTCAATTTTTCCAATTTTAATTATTTTAAGTAATTATTTTAACGAGGTTAAAAACCTCGATTTTTGGTCTTGCAAAAATTTGACAAATTATGGGTTATGCCGACTTAATTAATCGGATTAATTAAGTATGGATGCGAAATTTAGTGGGAGCTTAATTAATTGCGTGAGCATTTTGCGTTTAGAAATAATGGATTAAACAACTTTGACTAGTTTTAATTAGGCGCGTTAATCGGATTAACCACCTAAGTTAGTTACTAGTTTTGTATGTTTAATTATGTATTTCATAATATTGCATGGGCTATTCACAAATAGTGAATGGGAGAATGGAAGATTGTTTCAAAATAGGTCTTTGAATATG
Source organism: Chenopodium quinoa (assembly GCF_001683475.1). Lineage (NCBI taxonomy): Eukaryota > Viridiplantae > Streptophyta > Magnoliopsida > Caryophyllales > Amaranthaceae > Chenopodium > Chenopodium quinoa. Next base: position 27,232 of record NW_018744748.1, read on the forward strand.
GCAACTAGTGGGGCCCGACTAGGATAGAAAATACGGAATGCGTTCCGTTATGTATTTTTGTAAATCTAAATTCGGTCTGCGAACCGTTACTCCACCCATTTGGCATGGCGTGGGTGGAGTTTTTGTTGGCTTTGAAGATATTTGAGGGCTTCATGATCTGAATTAAGGATGAACTCCTTGGAGATGAGGTAATGTCTCCAATGGTCCAAAGCATGAACAAGAGCAAAGAACTCCTTATCATATGTGTTAACTTTCGTTGTGCTTCATTGAGTTTTTCACTAAAGTAGGCAAGGGGACGCCCAACTTGTGACAAAAAAGCACCAATACCAACTCCACTAGCATCACATTCAACTTCAAAAACTTCATCAAAGTTAGGCAAAGCAAGAATAGGTGCACTAGTAAGTTGATGTTTTACCTCATCAATGCCTTTTGAGCCTTATCATTCCAAACTAACTTCTGATTTTTAGTTAGCTCCGTGATAGGTGCCATGAGGGTACTAAAATTCCGCACAAATCTTCTATAGAAAGAAGCAAGTCCATGAAAGCTTCGAACTTGTTGCATGGTTTGTGGCGTGGGCCACTCACGAATTGCAGCAACTTTCTTTTCATCAACTTCAATGCCTTGTGATGAGACTTTAAAGCCAAGAAAAATAACTTGGGAAGTAAAGAAATGACACTTCTCTAAGTTACCATACAATTTCTCACGTTCAAGGGCTTCAAAAACCTGTTGCAAGTGCATAGAATGCTCTTCTTCCTCCCTACTATACACCAAAATATCATCAAAATAAACTACAACAAAATTACCCATGAAAGGTTGCATAACCTGATTCATAAGGCGCATAAATGTAGATGGTGCATTAGACAACCCAAATGGCATCACAAGCCACTCATAGAGGCCCTCCTTTGTCTTGAAAGCGGTCTTCCATTCATCTCCTTCGAAAATTCGAATTTGATGATAGCCACTTCTCAAATCAATTTTAGGGAACACTTTAGAACCATGCAAATCATCAAGTAAATCATTCAACCTTGGAATAGGAAACCGGTACTTGATAGTGATTTTATTGATTGACCTACTATCAACACACATTCTCCATTCTCCATTCTTCTTAGGCACAATCAAAGTAGGACAAGCACATGGACTAAGAGACTTACAAATAAGACCCTTGGATAGTAATTCTTCCACTTGCCTCCTAATCTCTTTGGTTTCTTTTGGAGTGGTTCTATAGGCTGGTTTGTTTAAGAGCATTGATCCGGGAACAAGATCAATTTTGTGGTGTATGTCACGTTTTGGGGGTAGGCCATGGGGAATGTCTTCGGGGAAAACATGGGAAAAGGTTTTGAGAAGAGGGGTGAGGAGTGGGTGTGGTTCTTTTTGTGTCGGTTGGGAAGGGGTATCAAGTTGGCTTAAAATGAATTGTTTGTGAGTTTTATACTCATGCAATTCTGATTTTATGAGAGTGGTAAGGGAAGTGGGGGGTGTGGATATGGGGTGGCCGTTTTTGAGGTTTAGAGGGGTAAGGAGTATTTTCTGTCCATCCTTAGTGAAGGAATATGTGTTTTTATACCCATCATGCATCACACGCCTATCAAACAGCCAAGGTCTACCAAGTAAAATATGACATGCATCCATAGGTATAACATCACACCATAATTCTTCCTCATAAGTTTTACCAATGCTAAATGATAACAAGACTTGTTGTGTTACTTGAATCCCTTTACCATGATTTAGCCATTGAATCACATAAGGTTTAGGGTGAGGGACGGTTTTTATTTTCAGCTTGTCTATCATTACTTGTGAAGCTACATTGGTACAACTACCTCCATCAATAATCAAGGTACATACCTTACCACCAATGGTGCAACGAGTGTGAAAGATTGCCTCACGTTGCAAACTCCCTTCTTTGCCAATCAGATTGCTTAGTGTACGTCGAACAACCAAGCATTCTCCTTCATCCGATCCAAGACACGCATACTTATCATTCTCCTCAAGGTTGTTGTCCACTTCAATTTCTAATTCATCCTCCTTTTCATGCTCAATAAAAGTGACAATCCTTTTATTTGGACAATCACTAGCCAAATGTCCAAGGCCTTGACACCGAAAACATCTTTTTGGGGCTGGTTTTGGGTTGGAATTTTGGGTGTTTTGTGAAGGTGGTTTAGAAATAGGCTGAATCGATGTGGGTTTGAAAGGTGGGAAATTGGATGTTTGCTTTTTTTAGGGTAATGAGGTTTGAGGTGCAAAACGTGATGATTCACTTTTGCCTCTTGCTTTTTGTTGCTGCTCAATCTTATGTGCTAAGATAATGAGCTCTTCAAGGGTGGTGTAAGGGTGTAGCTCGGCCACATTGGCTATTTTTGAGTCAAGTCCTCCCAAAAAGCGCACCAATGTTTGAGGTTCATCTTCCTCTACTCCACACTTCATGACAAATCCTTCAAATTCCCTAGCATATTCTTCTACTGCTTTTATACCTTGTTTGAGGTTGTGGAACTTGGAAAAGTTTTCTTGCACATATTATGTGGGAAGAAACTTTTGTTTCAACACATTTTTCATCTTGGTCCACGATCTCACTTTCTCTTTGTCTTGCCTTTCCCTTTTGGCACACACACTAGCCCACCAAGTTGAGGCATATTTTCTTAACTTCAAGGCTACAATCTTAGTAGAAAGATCTTTTTGATGGCGCAACTTAGTAGAAAGATCTTTTTACTGATCTTGCAAATATTGCATTCACTGCTCCATATCTTCTTTCTCTTGTGCAACCTTATTGACATATTCTTGCCAATTAGGGGGTGGGATGTCGGACATGGTTTGTGTTTGGGGTATGTGTTTGGGTATGTGTTTAGGGTATGTGTTTGGGTATTTGTTTTGCTAGATCCCCCTCCTTCTAGCGCCAAATGTTGTATATTTGGAGTAACACTCGAAATACACAAGGGATAAACCAAGGGATAGTTAAGGCTAAAGAACCAAAGGCTTCTTAGATAAATTCACACCACTAAGAAACTGTTTGGATTCCTAAGATCACAAGCTAACTAGTAGCCTAAACTAGCTAACTAAGCAAAGGAAATTAAATTCCAAATCCAAGAATTTCAAGGTTTTGTTTCTAATCCAAGAAACGAATGTAAGACAATTTTTTTTTGTTTGAATAATCTGACTTTTTCATTCACATTTTCTTGCTATTTATAGTAAACAAGCATCCTTAAGTACAAGCTAACTTAAGTGGTTGTTCAGCTCACTTGTTACACGCCTAAGCTAAAGCTAAGTACAAATTAGCTTTTTGTTGTCTAGATACATTATTAAAAGAAGCCTTATTTAACTAGATACATCAAAGAGAAAATGGTGGCTTATAACCTCCAAATTAGGGCTGAAATAAAATCAGAATTAAGAGAGTGTAACTCCCCTTAATTCACGCCCATCCAAGCAGCAAGTTGGAGATGTATTTCCTCCTATATTCACGCCCAAATTCAAACAGCAAAGAAGTGTAACTCCTCCTTGGTTCAAGCCTTGAAATTAGCTTGAATGTATGTGGACAAGGGTGTACTTGGACGCCCTTTAGTTGCTCCAAAAGCTGACTGAATTAAACAGCCAATTGAAGGCTGGAATTAAGGCTTAAGATGCTCCAATGTTGACTGATATCAACGGCCACTTGAAGGCTGAAGTTAAGGCTTGTAATGGCTTGTAATTCCTCTTTGAAAACTGATTGTAACTCCCAAGTCAAAGCTTTGAAATTCCTTGTAAAAGAATTTCGGATTCCAAGCTTAAATGGCTGCCATTTTGATGTATCTTTGCACTTGTACTTTTGTGTGAATGTGACAATATTTTTCGAACTAAAATCAGCTAAAAAGAACTAAGAAAAAATATAACTAATTTGCAAACTTAAAATGACTAAAGTTTACAATTTATTCAAAGCATAAAAAGAACTAGAATAAACTAGTTAATAAGAACAACAAGAAATTCAAGGGGTTGAATATCTTGCTGCCCAAGGATAGAATGCATAGCACCAATACATGATGCTACGTCTTGAACCAAGGAAATGTCCATAACCAAGTTGTTAGGCTTGGCTACAACACAAACAAAAGAGGAGATGACTAGATAACTAGTCACCCTCCCTAGAATGGAACCAAAAGTATGAAAGGACCGCATGTTCTTAAAAACAGGCGGCCGTCCACTACTATTCCATCTAGACCTAGTAAGGGAACGTTTGTAGCCGATACAGGCGGATCCCATCAAAGTAGGCGCCTTGTCGTCCTTTGGAACCTAATCAAACGGCCTGTTTCCTTCAAAATTTGTGACGCCACAAGGACGACTATCGCAGAAGATTGTTCCGACTTTTCTAAAATTGATAGCCGGCTGATTTTAAAACTAGGCGGCTACCCAAAATGGCCCAAATCAAACGTTGACTATCGTTGCTCAAAACCTAAAAGAAAGCTCTCTATGCCAGAGGGCAACCAACAGGCGGCCTAGGTAGTTTTCCTAAAAAATATACGAAGTCTGAAAATTCTGTTATCCTACGCGTTCAAGGGTAGACTGACTGAACTAATGACCGACTGAATGATAAAAAAAATCAGTCGGCCTTGGGAAACAATAACAATCGATTGCGGCACCCACTAAGATGTCTTCTATACTTGGAAACATTCAAATGGAAAAATTTGATGCAAAAAGGAAGACAACAAGCAAGAACAGTCGGAATGGTAAACAAGCGGCTATTGAAGACATTCTATACTTGGCAAAAAGATTTGACAAACTGAAATAACAAAATAAAGATTGCTGAACAAGACGACAAAACAGTCGTCACATTCATGTATAAATTGCCGGTCAGGAAGACCGGCAAAAATATTCATAGACCCCGACCCTTGGTCGGGTAAAAAGATACAAAGAACAAATAGCACACAGACCGGAGAAGAGTTGAAAAATAAACAACTTAAACATTAGGGAGAGGGGTTTCATTAACAGCGGCCGCTTGATCAGCTGCAACTTTGGGCGCCTGCTCCTCTGGCACACTCTCTTGTTGTGGCTCGTTAGCAGGCGTCTGCTCTTGATTGACGTCCGCCTCCTTTTCGTCACCCTCTCCCTGGTTCTCATCCCTAGAAGTGGAGTCGGCCTCCTCATCCTCCGCCTTCTCTTCCTCCTCATCGACCGCCTGCTGTGAAATTTTGAGATTATATTCACTAGTGCATGCGGCGAATTTAGACTCCCATTGCTCATAGTTTGAGTCTGGGAAGAGGGACGTCCAGGTCATCTTCATAATGGCAGTCGAGTCCTCCATCATATCTTGGACCAGGGCCATCTTCTAGGACTGAGCCTAAACGCTGAGTTGCCGAGTCAGGGTCGCCTCCTGGTTTACCAGGCGCTCCTTGAGCTTCTGGTTTGATTTTTTAAGCTCTTCGGCCGCATGTTTTGCATGCTTCAGCGGCTGCAATTGGGCTTGGAGGTCCTTCACAGCCCTCTCCAACTCTTGGTTCTTCTTCTTGGCCGCCTTCAACGGATTTTTGACCTGCAAGGTGGCAGACGCCTGATAATACAGAATGTCAGTGGTCAATATTTCATTATGGGCAATCTGGAACATTGCCTTGTCACAATCAGAGGTGGCCATGGCCTTCGCAGCTTTTACCTCCTTGGTCTTTTCACGGATAGGTTTGCGGAGACCATACACTCGGAGCACGGGCTGCAAGGCGCTAAAGCAGGCGTCAGAAATGATCTTATAAAAAGGCGGCTAGGAACGCCACTTATCCTACAAAACAAAATATTAAGTTTACCTCATAAAGAAGAGCCAAGATTGAATCTGGATCAAGGGTGCCGACTCCCTTGACAGATTCCCTCTCCTCGAGGGGAATGGCCTTGAGCATGGACTTGGCCATTTGAACCAGGTCCGGCCCCTTGGGGGCGCCTGCAATAACGAAGATAATTAAAATGGAAGACGAGGATGAGGGGAAAAAGACCGCGTGATTTGAGGAAACTTGAAGTTGAAAGAAAGCGAGTTCATTACCACTTGGAGGCTGATTGTCCCTACGGACGTTTGTTTGCTTTGCCCCACTTTGGGGGGTTTGCACCTGATTATCAGCAGGTTGCTTCCTGGAAGAACCAGGCGTACTCCGAGCCGTCTGTTTACGGGCCTTGGGGTCCGGATGCTTGGAGGAAAGAGATCTAGGCGACTTACCCTGCAACAAACAACCAAGTCAAAAAAAAATAAATAAAAAAAAAGAAAGAAAAAATATATATATATATATATATATACTCCAAGGATATCAGAAACTCACCCTGGACGCCTCCTTTGAAGGCGAATTAGAGGAAGGCCGCTTCTGGCCAAGGATGGCAGCGCGTAGAAAGGCGACTGCTTTCTTGGAGGCGGTAATTTTATCCATGGCTTCACCTACAAGAAATGCATCTTAGAGTTAGTAAAAATACAAGCTAATAAAAAAATGCAAGAACACAAAAAGGGCCGACTACTTGTAATGGTCCGTTCACTAAGGCCACAAGCGGCCAAGAAGAACTCGTCATACAACCAACTAAACTTAGGTATGCAGTTTATGGGGATTAACTCTCATACCCCCGTAGTAGAGTTGGCCTTGATCTCTACTTTGAAGAGTCCTCGATCAAGGATCTCCTCCTTAGCTTGACGAGGAACAAGCGGTAGGCCAGAGCCGCCTGCGAGGAGAGGTGGATCCCTGTTCCACCTTTTGTACCTCTTGTTTAAAAATTTGTTGGGGCTGGAGACAATAAAGAAGGTGATCCTCCAGTCCTTCCATTTGTTCTCCTTCCCCCTAGTAATCAAATAGCCCTTATGGCTGGAAATCTGGTACTAGTCGGTACCGCTTGCTTTGGAGGTCCAACTTAGGTAGTTAATTTGGGCGAACGCTTCAAAATTTTTTTCAGCCCCATGCATTTCACAGTCGGCCACATAGCCCATTATGTTGAACCATGAGTTTGTGGCCAACTGCCACTGCCCCACCTCGTACCCATCCAGAATCTGTTGAACAACCGGATGCAAGGGGAATCTTAGCCCAGCCTTAATGGCCGCCTTGTAGCAACCAAAACAGGCGTCCCCATAGGTGGATCCCTCAGGCCAGACCACTATATCTTCAGCATCTAGCACTGTTAGAAAATAACCAGGGCCTATTACATGGTCCGCTTGAAATGTCCGTAGTCTTGTAGCAACGTGCTATGCGTGCTTGTACTATATGCGTGTTTGTGTGCCTTCGCATGGCAGCACCAAGCACAACAGTGAGCTAGGGGCCTCGCCTTGTAGCTGCAGCATGTGTTGTTCGCTAGCAGCACGCATGCGCTGGCTGGGCTATGCGTGCTTGCTGTGCTGTGCTGGCTAGCTGGCTAGCAAGGTAGTTTGCCTAGCCTTGGTGACAGACGCCAGCTGGCAGCCTTGGCAGCCAAGGCAGGCTACCAGCTTGCCTATGCCTTGATGCCGGTTTAAAGATGTTGGGACCAAAGCTTGGAGCCATCCCTTGGGGAGCAATGCAAAGGTCCCCCCCCCCCCTTGGTGATGGTCCTCACTTAATCTCTCCTCTCCACATGCCACTTGTTGATTGTTGATTGCATTATATTTTAATTTTTTTTTACTTAAATAAATTAGTTGGAAATGCAAATTATCCCACATTGATCGTGAATGGGAGTGCAAGTTGCATTTCCCTACAAATACCCCATGATTGGGCATTTGGAAATCAACTTGAGTGGAACTCAAAAAGGCATCTCTTATTCTTGAGAAAACCTTTAATTTCGTAAAACTCTAGTTTTATCTTTGGTCAAGTCTCGACTAACCCTCGAGGCGAAGATCGTTCGGGTCGGGTCGTGGGTACGTGTCCTTGGAGGCCGTCACGCTTGTGAGGCTTTAAGCTTCGAAGTAAGAGCTCGGTTTACGAGCGAAGCACGCTTCAAAGGTATTACTTCTTTCTCCATTCTCTTAATTATTGTTTAATTATGTTTATGCATGCTTTAATTGCTTTAATTATTGGGACGGGTCTTGGGGGGGTTTCTATTCCGCGTAGAGACGGTCTCTACGAAACCCTACAAGTTGATGGCGCTTGAAACAAGCACTCTCACGGATGCAAACCATGCGCCACCCTTCTGAACAACAGGGAATATAACCAGCTTCTTTTTGGCCGCCTGATTATATAGGATGGATGCTTGGCGCTTGTATTGCACTGGTTGTATCAACACCTTGGTGTAGTGCCTGTGATTCTCATTCTAGCCGCTGCCACCAAGTGCTAGATCACATCACAGCCGGCTTCATTCTAAGTGCTGGATGACCCTAGCTAAACGTACATCCCCAAGAGTCGCATTGGTTGGTTGCTACACTCAAAACGTTGCTTGTGCGGCTAGGAGCCACACCTCTTGTATTACGCTCACAAGATCTCTTGAATATCCATGAGCAAGACCCATTCGGCTTGTTATAAGAACCACCAGAACATGCAAGGTGAAATGCCTTCTCCCATTACTGCAGCAAGTAAACCATCCAAGCAGTACAACCGGGTTTATTTGATTAACAGCTAACCCGGATGCTTGGCCGTTAGCTGACTGGGAGCTCGATGAGTGGCTTGATTGGTACATCTCATTGCTCAAATACTCACATCCGCTTGACTCTTTAAGTGCAATAGCATGCTCCAGCTGGGATAATGTCGGCTGCTCATTGCTCATTGCCGGATGCATGGTTAGAGGTTAACGTGGCGCTGTGACTCGTGCTACCACAGCCGACCTCAAAGATGCAGCTTATAAGCATAGCTGAATGTAGCCAGCTGCTTCCTAGTCAGGCAATGGGTGGTTGGGTTATAATTGTTGTCTTCAGACCATTTCTTTCGTACACAGCAGGATTCAAGAGTGTAACACAAGTGCCCCCTATCCGGACTAATCATGACTGCCTTCACATTCCTACAACCGGTTCTTGAGGCTACCCTCCTTAAACGCGAGCTGTTCGGTGGCTGGGATAGGGTCGGCTGCCGCTTGGCTAGATACTGGGTGTCAGAGGTTGTGTTGTTAGACACTATATAGCTTGAGGGAGGCTTTTTCACGCGGTTGCTATCACTAAATGCCGGCTGACTGAGAAGCCACTTTGGGTGCATAACACCGCATGTCTCTTGCACTCTTAAGGTGCCATTTCACTCCGCATTAGAGCCACTTGCTTTCATGCTCATTCAAGGCCACTAAGCTTGGTAACGATGGCCATCCGTTCCATGTCCTCGCGTATACGACCTCTTGATGCCGCCTGACACCGTTGACCATTGCATAGAGTAGCAACCATTGCACATACATCTGGATTATTCATGCCGGATACGTTGTTAGTGCTGGCGCTTGATAAGAGTTGGTTGGATGGTGGGTTGTTGGGCTCGTTGAACTCGATAGCATGCCCACCATGGGAGAGTGATGGCTGCCCCATTGAGCTAATGAGGCTCACCACGCAAATAGCATAGCCGACCAAGCATATGGCCGTTTGTGTGTTACTCTCCCACTTGGGTTACTAATACGGTGTCCCTCGTGTCATTGCTCGTTGATCATTGCACCCACAGCCTCCTCATGCATCATAATGCCGGTTAGGTGCTTGAGAAGCAAGAGAGGTGCCATGATCTAGCTAGCCGGATGGGCATGAAAAAGTGTCGCCTCTTCCTTGCGTGATTATACCGACTGCCCCTACTAAGTGAAAATGTATGCTCTTTGTTAAGGAGAGTGTCGGCTGCCCAATTATTTTACCAAGCTAATATGGTCGGCTGTATGATATGCTTACATGAAAGCTCGGGGACGACTGTGTTTTACTCAGCCCCTGCTCACGCGCATGGATTCATTGGACTCAGCATACCAGCCGCCTGTACATACACTAGACGAATAAGGTAAAAAGGCACCGATTCAAACCCCCCTAAGGCACTAGTTTTGAACCGTTGGGGATTTGAGGGATGCCAAATCCGTAAAAATTTGGCACGGGTTCAAAATCGGTGCCAACTAAAGCCTTTGGCACCGATTAATCAGTGCTAACTAAAGGCTTTAAAAAAAATTACTTTAAAAAAAAAAATTGTCACGGGTTCAAAACCGGTGCCAACTTAAGGCCGGTGCCAACTACATGCTTTAAAAAAAAAATTACTTTTCCCAACATTTGGCACCGATTAACCGGTGCCATAGTACTTGAAGAAAATAACTAGGAAATATTTACACTTTTCATCCACAAAAAAATAAAATAAAAGGACAACAAAAATTACAACACCCTTTTGATACATTTGCCTCACATAAGCCTCCTCACCATCAGACACCTTTGGAGCATCACTCTCAGAAACGGCATATGTCATTTGAACAGACCCTCCTCCAAGATCAATTACTCCCACTATATCTGAGTTTGCCTTCCCAATTTTCCTAAAAGATAGTTTATAGTTACCTACACACCAATGAAGAAAAACAAATTAATATCCAGAGGCTTACCATAAAGAAGCCAAATGCTGAAGCCACAAATAACCAGCATCATGCATAGAAAAATTTAAGAGGAGAAATACACACGCACAGAGAGTACTTTCAAAATCTATAACCAATTAACTAGGCTCCATAAAAAAATAAAAAAGAAATATAATAAAAAAATAAAAAATAAATAAAAAGAAGAGAAAAAAAAGGCCCTTTTATGAGCATAACCATCAGCAACCAAAAACACACACAAGCTCATATAAAAGAAAAAGGATAGTACTTGTACAGCAATGAAAGGCACTACCTAACAATCACTGAGCCCTCAGGGAGAAACAACAATAGATTGACATAGTAGCATGGGGGAAAAATGTCCAGTAAAATGTGATGAAATCTAGTTAATACACAAAGGGAAAAAGGAAAAATAAAAAACTGGAAAATGGTAAACAGACCAGACTAGCATAGAGAGAGAGAGAGAGAGAGAGAGAGAGAGCGAGAGAGTCTAGTCACTTTGCTACCCAATTTAGTCCTTAATTCTACCAAATGAACCCATATAATAGTACCCAATTTAGTCCTTGATTCTACTAAATGAACCCGCATAATAATATCCAATTTAGTCCTTAATTCTACTAAGTGGACCCACATATAGTATTTATGTAGTAAAAACTATTTCACAGGAACTTTAGCTTATGGAACAAAAGAAGTTTAAAATACACAGGATGTGACCACATACCTATTGAAATGCACCTTCCTGGTTTCCATCCAAGACAGTGACCCAGTCTGGTTATGATTTCAGATCGCTTTTATCCTTGAGCAGGTCCCTGACCTATGTAGAATAAGATACCAACTTCAATTAAAAGACATAAAAAGAAAGAATCGTTCTGTTAAATCTTCTTTGACAATCAATAATGAGAGGCACCAAAAAGTAATAAGTCTAATAGGTTATCATCCATGACAGATAAGAGGGTCAATAAGAACATACTGTTTGCAATATTCATTCAAGAGCATCACCATCCTGTTGCCTTCAGACCTGCGGTTGCCTATAAGAGAAAATGGCTCAATTCTTTCAGGTTATATTGTCAAATAACAATTTATTAGACAATCAATCAATTAGAAAAAGAATAACAATTAGCTAAATAGCTTACCCCAACTCTGACCGGAGTCATCCCAAGCAAGTTCTTGGGAACAACAGCTTCTGCTTGCTCTAGGAGAGAAACTAGTGAATTTGCAGCATCCACCTAAGGGTTGCTTGCATATGCACTTAGACCTAGCTTTTACTAACTATATTTTACTCATAACTCAAACAAGCACCAAGCAACTACACTACCACACCCCTGCCTATTGCCAACCCACACACATACATGGCACAGAACTATACTGTGTCCTGTTAGGCACAAACACCACCTATCAGTAGTTTTATATGTATAGCTGGAGCCCATGACCTCATACTCAATCCCTACAACAAACAAGCACACTCCATGTTAACAACTAATAACAACCAACACCACGATTCAACAGTAAAACCCATATATTTTGCCAATACAACATTAGAAATGTGGTATGTAGCTCATAAGTCATTTAATAAAGACAAAGCCAAACATACAAGACGACATACAAAATGAAGAAAAAGAACAAATACATGTATACATGATTAATATACAGTACAAACAAAATCAAATTACATAATTTCTATAACTTTTGATTTAAATTATTTTAACAATGTTCAAAAACAGTTATCATAAGTCAACAAAAAACTATCCTAATAATATAAAATTGTCAAATGTTGAAGCCACTAATAACCAGCATCATGCATAGAAAAATTTAAGAGGAGAAATACACACGCACAGAGAGTACTTTCAAAATCTATAACCAATTAACTAGGCTCCAAAAAAAAAAAAAGAAATATAATAAAAAAATAAAAAATAAATAAAAAGAAGAGAAAAAAAAGGCCCTTTAATGAGCATAACCATCAGCAACCAAAAACACACACAAGCTCATATAAAAGAAAAAGGATAGTACTTGTACAGCAATGAAAGGCACTACCTAACAATCACTGAGCCCTCAGGGAGAAACAACAATAGATTGACATAAAAGCAGGGGGGAAAAATGTCCAGTAAAATGTGATGAAATCTAATTAATACATAAAGGGAAAAAGGAAAAATAAAAAACTGGAAAATGGTAAACAAACTAGACTAGCATAGAGAGAGAGAGAGAGAGAAAGAGAGAGAGAGAGAGCGAGAGAGTCTAGTCACTTTGCTACCCAATTTAGTCCTTAATTCTACTAAATGAACCCATATAATAGTACCCAATTTAGTCCTTGATTCTACTAAATGAACCCACATAATGATATCCAATTTAGTCCTTAATTCTACTAAGTGGACCCACATATAGTATTTATGTAGTAAAAACTATTTCACAGGAACTTTAGCATATGGAACAAAAGAAGTTTAAAATACACAGGATGTGACCACATACCTATTGAAATGCACCTTCCTGGTTTCCATCCAAGACAGTGACTTAGTCTGGTTATGATTTCAGATCGCTTTTATCCTTGAGCAGGTCCCTGACCTATGTAGAATAAGATACCAACTTCAATTAAAAGACATAAAAAGAAAGAATCGTTCTGTTAAATCTTCTTTGACAATCAATAATGAGAGGCACCAAAAAGTAATAAGTCTAATAGGTAATCATCCATGACAGATAAGAGGGTCAATAAGAACATATTGTTTGCAATATTCATTCAGGAGCATCACCATCCTGTTGCCTCAAACCTGCGGTTGCCTATAAGAAAAAATGGCTCAATTCTTTCAGGTTATATTGTCAAATAAAAATTTATTAGACAATCAATCAATTAGAAAAGAATAACAATTAGCTAAATAGCTTACCCCAACTCTGACCGGAGTCATCCCAAGCAAGTTCTTGGGAACAACAGCTTCTGCTTGCTCTAGGAGAGAAACTAGTGAATTTGCAGCATCCACCTAAGGGTTGCTTGCATATGCACTTAGACCTAGCTTTTACTAACTATATTTTACTCATAACTCAAACAAGAACCAAGCAACTACACTACCACACCCCTGCCTATTGCCAACCCACACACATACATTGCACTGAACTATACTAGTGTCCTGTTAGGCACAAACACCACCTATCAGTAGTTTTATATGTATAGCTGGAGCCCATGACCTCATACTCAATTCCTACAACAAACAAGCACACTCCATGTTAACAACTAATAACAACCAACACCACGATTCGACAGTAAAACCCATATATTTTGCCAATACAACATTAGAAATGTGGTATGTAGCTCATAAGTCATTTAATAAAGACAAAGCCAAGCATACAAGACGACAAACAAAATGAAGAAAAAGAACAAATACATGTATACATGATTAATATACAATACAAAAAAAATCAAATTACATAATTTCTATAACTTTTGATTTAAATTATTTTAACAAGGTTCAAAAACAGTTATCATAAGTCAACAAAAAAACTATCCTAATAACATAAAATTGTCAAATGCTGAAGCCACTAATAACCAGCATCATGCATAGAAAATTTTAAGAGGAGAAATACACACGCACATAGAGTACTTTCAAAATCTATAACCAATTAACTAGGCTCCAAAAAAAAAAATATATATATAATAAAAAAATATAAAATAAATAAAAAGAAGAGAAAAAAAGGCCCTTTTATGAGCATAACCATCAGCAACCAAAAACACAGACAAGCTCATATAAAAGAAAAAGGATAGTTCTTGTACAGCAATGAAAGGCATTACCTAACAATCACTGATCCCTCAGGGAGAAACAGCAATAGATTGACATAGTAGCAGGGGGGGAAAAATGTCCAGTAAAATGTGATGAAATCTAGTTAATACACAAAGGGAAAAAGGAAAAATAAAAAACAGGAAAATGGTAAACAGACCAGACTAGCTTAGAGAGAGAGAGAGAGAGAGAGAGAGAGAGAGAGAGAGAGAGAGAGAGAGAGAGCGAGAGAGTCTAGTCACTTTGCTACCCAATTTAGTCCTTAATTCTACTAAATGAACCCATATAATAGTACCCAATTTAGTCCTTGATTCTTCTATAATAATATCCAATTTAGTCCTTAATTCTACTAAGTGGACCCACATATAGTATTTATGTAGTAAAAACTATTTCACAGGACCTTTAGCATATGGAACAAAAGAAGTTTAAAATACACAGGATGTGACTACATACCTATTGAAATGCACCTTCCTGGTTTCCATCCAAGACAGTGACTTAGTCTGGTTATGATTTCAGATCGCTTTTATCCTTGAGCAGGTCCCTGACCTATGTAGAATAAGATACCAACTTCAATTAAAAGTTATAAAAAGAAAGAATCGTTCTGTTAAATCTTCTTTGACAATCAATAATGAGAGGCACCAAAAAGTAATAAGTCTAATAGGTAATCATCCATGACAAATAAGAGGGTCAATAAGAACATACTGTTTGCAATATTCTTTTAGGAGCATCACCATCCTGTTGCCTCAAACCTGCGGTTTCCTATAAGAGAAAATGGCTCAATTCTTTCAGGTTATATTGTCAAATAACAATTTATTAGACAATCAATCAATTAGAAAAGAATAACAATTAGCTAAATAGCTTACCCCAACTCTGACCGGAGTCATCCCAAGCAAGTTCTTGGGAACAACAGCTTCTGCTTGCTCTAGGAGAGAAACTAGTGAATTTGCAGCATCCACCTAAGGGTTGCTTGCATATGCACTTAGACCTAGCTTTTACTAACTATATTTTACTCATAACTCAAACAAGCACCAAGCAACTACACTACCACACCCCTGCCTATTGCCAACCCACACACATACATTGCACAGAACTATACTAGTGTCCTGTTAGGCACAAACACCACCTATCAGTAGTTTTATATGTATAGCTGGAGCCCATGACCTCATACTCAATCCCTACAACAAACAAGCACACTCCATGTTAACAACTAATAACAACCAACACCACGATTCAACAGTAAAACCCATATATTTTGCCAATACAACATTAGAAATGTGGTATGTAGCTCATAAGTCATTTAATAAAGACAAAGCCAAGCATACAAGACGACATACAAAATGAAGAAAAAGAACAAATACATGTATACATGATTAATATACAATACAAACAAAATCAAATTACATAATTTCTATTACTTTTGATTTAAATTATTTTAACAAGGTTCAAAAACAGTTATCATAAGTCAACAAAAAACTATCCTAATAACATAAAATTGTCAAATGTTGAAGCCACTAATAACCAGCATCATGCATAGAAAAATTTAAGAGGAGAAATACACACGCACAGAGAGTTCTTTCAAAATCTATAACCAATTTACTAGGCTCCATAAAAAAAAAGAAATATAATAAAAAAATATAAAATAAAGAAAACGAAGAGAAAAAATAGGCCCTTTTATGAGCATAACCATCAGCAACCAAAAACACACACACAAGCTCATATAAAAGAAAAAGGATAGTACTTGTACAGCAATGAAAGGAACTACCTAACAATCAATGAGCCCTCAGGGAGAAACAACAATAGATTGACATAAAAGCAGGGGGGAAAAATGTCCAGTAAAATGTGATGAAATCTAATTAATACATAAAGGGAAAAAGGAAAAATAAAAAACTGGAAAAATGGTAAACAAACTAGACTAGCATAGAGAGAGAGAGAGAGAGAGAAAGAGAGAGAGAGAGAGCGAGAGAGTCTAGTCACTTTGCTACCCAATTTAGTCCTTAATTCTACTAAATGAACCCATATAATAGTACCCAATTTAGTCCTTGATTCTACTAAATGAACCCACATAATGATATCCAATTTAGTCCTTAATTCTACTAAGTGGACCCACATATAGTATTTATGTAGTAAAAACTATTTCACAGGAACTTTAGCATATGGAACAAAAGAAGTTTAAAATACACAGGATGTGACCACATACCTATTGAAATGCACCTTCCTGGTTTCCATCCAAGACAGTGACCCAGTCTGGTTATGTTTCAGATCGCTTTTATCCTTGAGCAGGTCCCTGACCTATGTAGAATAAGATACCAACTTCAATTAAAAGACATAAAAAGAAATAATCGTTCTGTTAAATCTTCTTTCACAATCAATAATGAGAGGCACCAAAAAGTAATAAGTCTAATAGGTAATCATCCATGACAGATAAGAGGGTCAATAAGAACATACTGTTTGCAATAATCTTTTAGGAGCATCACCATCCTGTTGCCTCAAACCTGCGGTTTCCTATAAGAGAAAATGGCTCAATTCTTTCAGGTTATATTGTCAAATAACAATTTATTAGACAATAAATCAATTAGAAAAGAATAACAATTAGCTAAATAGCTTACCCCAACTCTGACCGGAGTCATCCCAAGCAAATTCTTGGGAACAACAGCTTCTGCTTGCTCTAGGAGAGAAACTAGTGAATTTGCAGCATCCACCTAAGGGTTGCTTGCATATGCACTTAGACCTAGCTTTTACTAACTATATTTTACTCATAACTCAAACAAGCACCAAGCAACTACACTACCACAACCCTGCCTATTGCCAACCCACACACATACATTACACAGAACTATACTAGTGTCCTGTTAGGCACAAACACCACCTATCAGTAGTTTTATATGTATAGCTAGAGCCCATGACCTCATACTCAATCCCTACAACAAACAAGCACACTCCATGTTAACAACTAATAACAACCAACACCACGATTCAACAGTAAAACCCATATATTTTGCCAATACAACATTAGAAATGTGGTATGTAGCTCATAAGTCATTTAATAAAGACAAAGCCAGGCATACAAGACGACATACAAAATGAAGAAAAAGAACAAATACATGTATACATGATTAATATACAATACAAACAAAATCAAATTACATAATTTCTATAACTTTTGATTTAAATTATTTTAACAAGGTTCAAAAACAGTTATCATAAGTCAACAAAAAACTATCCTAATAACATAAAATTGTCAAATGCTGAAGCCACTAATAACCAGCATCATGCATAGAAAAATTTAAGAGGAGAAATACACACGCACATAGAGTACTTTCAAAATCTATAACCAATTAACTAGGCTCCATAAAAAAAAAAAGAAATATAATAAAAAAATATAAAATAAATAAAAAGAAGAGAAAAAAAGGCCCTTTTATGAGCATAACCATCAGCAACCAAAAACACACACAAGCTCATATAAAAGAAAAAGGATAGTACTTGTACAGCAATGAAAGGCATTACCTAACAATCACTGATCCCTCAGGGAGAAACAGCAATAGATTGACATAGTAGCAGGGGGGAAAAATGTCCAGTAAAATGTGATGAAATCTAGTTAATACACAAAGGGAAAAAGGAAAAATAAAAAACTGGAAAATGGTAAACAGACCAGACTAGCATAGAGAGAGAGAGAGAGAGAGAGAGAGAGAGAGAGAGAGAGAGAGCGAGAGAGTCTAGTTACTTTGCTACCCAATTTAGTCCTTAATTTTACTAAATGAACCCATATAATAGTACCCAATTTAGTCCTTGATTCTACTAAATGAACCCACATAATAATATCCAATTTAGTCCTTAATTCTACTAAGTGGACCCACATATAGTATTTATGTAGTAAAAACTATTTCACGGGAACTTTAGCATATGGAACAAAAGAAGTTTAAAATACACAGGATGTGACCACATACCTATTGAAATGCACCTTCCTGGTTTCCATCCAAGACAGTGACCCAGTCTGGTTATGATTTCAGATCGCTTTTATCCTTGAGCAGGTCCCTGACCTATGTAGAATAAGATACCAACTTCAATTAAAAGACATAAAAAGAAAGAATCGTTCTGTTAAATCTTCTTTAACAATCAATAATCAGAGGCACCAAAAAGTAATAAGTCTAATAGGTAATCATCCATGACAGATAAGAGGGTCAATAAGAACATACTGTTTGCAATATTCTTTTAGGAGCATCACCATCCTGTTGCCTCAAACCTACGGTTTCCTATAAGAGAAAATGGCTCAATTCTTTCAGGTTATATTGTCAAATAACAATTTATTAGACAATAAATCAATTTAGCTAAATAGCTTACCCCAACTCTGACCGGAGTCATCCCAAGCAAGTTCTTGGGAACAACAGCTTCTGCTTGCTCTAGGAGAGAAACTAGTGAATTTGCAGCATCCACCTAAGGGTTGCTTGCATATGCACTTAGACCTAGCTTTTACTAACTATATTTTACTCATAACTCAAACAAGCACCAAGCAACTACACTACCACAACCCTGCCTATTGCCAACCCACACACATACATTACACAGAACTATACTAGTGTCCTGTTAGGCACAAACACCACCTTTTAGTAGTTTTATATGTATAGCTAGAGCCCATGACCTCATACTCAATCCCTACAACAAACAAGCACACTCCATGTTAACAACTAATAACAACCAACACCACGATTCAACAGTAAAACCCATATATTTTGCCAATACAACATTAGAAATGTGGTATGTAGCTCATAAGTCATTTAATAAAGACAAAGCCAAGCATACAAGACGACATACAAAATGAAGAAAAAGAACAAATACATGTATACATGATTAATATACAATACAAACAAAATCAAATTACATAATTTCTATAACTTTTGATTTAAATTATTTTAACAAGGTTCAAAAACAGTTATCATAAGTCAACAAAAAACTATCCTAATAACATAAAATTGTCAAATGCTGAAGCCACTAATAACCAGCATCATGCATAGAAAAATTTAAGAGGAGAAATACACACGCACATAGAGTACTTTCAAAATCTATAACCAATTAACTAGGCTCCATAAAAAAAAAGAAATATAATAAAAAAATATAAAATAACTAAAAAGAAGAGAAAAAAAGGCCCTTTTATGAGCATAACCATCAGCAACCAAAAACACAGACAAGCTCATATAAAAGAAAAAGGATAGTACTTGTACAGCAATGAAAGGCATTACCTAACAATCACTGATCCCTCAGGGAGAAACAACAATAGATTGACATAGTAGCAAGGGGGAAAAATGTCCAGTAAAATGTGATGAAATCTAGTTAATACACAAAGGGAAAAAGGAAAAATAAAAAACTAGAAAATGGTAAACAGACCAGACTAGCTTAGAAAGAGAGAGAGAGAGAGAGAGAGAGAGAGAGAGAGCGAGAGAGTCTAGTCACTTTGCTACCCAATTTAGTCCTTAATTCTACTAAATGAACCCATATATTAGTACCCAATTTAGTCCTTGATTCTACTAAATGAACCCACATAATAATATCCAATTTAGTCCTTAATTCTACTAAGTGGACCCACATATAGTATTTATGTAGTAAAAACTATTTCACAGGAACTTTAGCATATGGAACAAAAGAAGTTTAAAATACACAGGATGTGACCACATACCTATTGAAATGCACCTTCCTGGTTTCCATCCAAGACAGTGACCCAGTCTGGTTATGATTTCAGATCGCTTTTATCCTTGAGCAGGTCCCTGACCTATGTAGAATAAGATACTAACTTCAATTAAAAGACATAAAAAGAAAGAATCGTTCTGTTAAATCTTCTTTGACAATCAATAATGAGAGGCACCAAAAAGTAATAAGTCTAATAGGTAATCATCCATGACAGATAAGAGGGTCAATAAGAACATACTGTTTGCAATATTCTTTCAAGAGCATCACCATCATGTTGCCTCAAACCTGCGGTTGCCTATAAGAGAAAATGGCTCAATTCTTTCAGGTTATATTGTCAAATAACAATTTATTAGACAATCAATCAATTAGAAAAGAATAACAATTAGCTAAATAGCTTACCCCAACTCTGACCGGAGTCATCCCAAGCAAGTTCTTGGGAACAACAGCTTCTGCTTGCTCTAGGAGAGAAACTAGTGAATTTGCAGCATCCACCTAAGGGTTGCTTGCATATGCACTTAGACCTAGCTTTTACTAACTATATTTTACTCATAACTCAAACAAGCACCAAGCAACTACACTACCACACCCCTGCCTATTGCCAACCCACACACATACATTGCACAGAACTATACTAGTGTCCTGTTAGGCACAAACACCACCTATCAATAGTTTTATATGTATAGCTGGAGCCCATGACCTCATACTCAATCCCTACAACAAACAAGCACACTCCATGTTAACAACTAATAACAACCAACACCACGATTCAACAGTAAAACCCATATATTTTGCCAATACAACATTAGAAATGTGGTATGTAGCTCATAAGTCATTTAATAAAGACAAAGCCAAGCATACAAGACGACATACAAAATGAAGAAAAAGAACAAATACATGTATACATGATTAATATACAATACAAACAAAATCAAATTACATAATTTCTATAACTTTTGATTTAAATTATTTTAACAAGGTTCAAAAACAGTTATCATAAGTCAACAAAAAACTATCCTAATAACATAAAATTGTCAAATGTTGAAGCCACTAATAACCGGCATCATGCATAGAAAAATTTTAGAGGAGAAATACACACGCACAGAGAGTACTTTCAAAATCTATAACTAATTAACTAGGCTCCATAAAAAAAAAAGAAATATAATAAAAAAATATAAAATAAATAAAAAGAAGAGAAAAAAAGGCCCTTTTATGAGCATAGCCATCAGCAACCAAAAACACACACAAGCTCATATAAAAGAAAAAGGATAGTACTTGTACAGCAATGAAAGGCACTACCTAACAATCACTGAGCCCTCAGGGAGAAACATCAATAGATTGACATAGTAGCAGGGGGGAAAAATGTCCAGTAAAATGTGATGAAATCTAGTTAATACACAAAGGGAAAAAGGAAAAATAAAAAACTGGAAAATGGTAAACAGACCAGACTAGCATAGAGAGAGAGAGAGAGAGAGAGAGAGAGAGCGAGAGAGTCTAGTCACTTTGCTACCCAATTTAGTCCTTAATTCTACTAAATGAACCCATATAATAGTACCCAATTTAGTCCTTGATTCTACTAAATGAACCCACATAATAATATCCAATTTAGTCCTTAATTCTACTAAGTGGACCCACATATAGTATTTATGTAGTAAAAACTATTTCACGGGAACTTTAGCATATGGAACAAAAGAAGTTTAAATTACACAGGATGTGACCACATACCTATTGAAATGCACCTTCCTGGTTTCCATCCAAGACAGTGACCCAGTCTGGTTATGATTTCAGATCGCTTTTATCCTTGAGCAGGTCCCTGACCTATGTAGAATAAGATACCAACTTCAATTAAAAGACATAAAAAGAAAGAATCGTTCTGTTAAATCTTCTTTAACAATCAATAATCAGAGGCACCAAAAAGTAATAAGTCTAATAGGTAATCATCCATGACAGATAAGAGGGTCAATAAGAACATACTGTTTGCAATATTCTTTCAAGAGCATCACCATCATGTTGCCTCAAACCTGCGGTTGCCTATAAGAGAAAATGGCTCAATTCTTTCAGGTTATATTGTCAAATAACAATTTATTAGACAATCAATCAATTAGAAAAGAATAACAATTAGCTAAATAGCTTACCCCAACTCTGACCGGAGTCATCCCAAGCAAGTTCTTGGGAACAACAGCTTCTGTTTGCTCTAGGAGAGAAACTAGTGAATTTGCAGCATCCACCTAAGGGTTTCTTGGATATGCACTTAGACCTAGATTTTACTAACTATATTTTACTCATAACTTAAACAAGCACCAAGCAACTACACTACCACACCCCTGCCTATTGCCAACCCACACACATACATTGCACAGAACTATACTAGTGTCCTGTTAGGCACAAACACCACCTATTAGTAGTTTTATATGTATAGATGGAGCCCATGAACTCATACTCAATCCCTACAACAAACAAGCACACTCCATGTTAACAACTAATAAAAACCAACACCACGATTCAACAGTAAAACCCATATATTTTGCCAATACAACATTAGAAATGTGGTATGTAGCTCATAAGTCATTTAATAAAGACAAAGCCAAGCATACAAGACGACATACAAAATGAAGAAAAATAACAAATACATAGATACATGATTAATATACAATACAAACAAAATCAAATTACATAATTTCTATAACTTTTGATTTAAATTATTTTAACAAGGTTCAAAAACAGTTATCATAAGTCAACAAAAAACTATCTTAATAACATAAAATTGTCCTAAACATATGCTAAATCATATAGTACATCCAGTGCTACTAACTTAAACAAGAAACTAATTGAAAATCATCCAATCTAGTGTGTTTAATGAAGGAAGAGGAATATCATAACAACACAATGGAAATGATACTTATTCTCTAAATATATCACGCAATAATCTGGCCAAAGCATTGAAAATATCGAATCATAAACACAAGTTGAAGACATGGTTCACTATTATTAAATCAAAACTCAATAATATTTTCTTAAAAATGTATATGCAAGTATAATTAGTTTATCAAATCCCCACTCTGATCTCGTGATACATATTGATTTGATAAACATGTAAATATGCCACAAGAATAAATGAAATGCACCCTTGCACACAGAGCACCGCAACACTAGGCTAGAACAACCTAGCACACAACCACACTCAACAACAACAGCACCCCACAACAGAGCACCACACAACACGCAATAGCAGCGCACCACACACGCAACAATACACCCACAACACCACACACGCAACAACTAACCTCGCAGCACCACGATTAAAATAGAAGGGAAAAAGAAACTCACCAACACATGCATGTAAATAATTGTCGAATATCTCGCTCAATTAACATACTATAGGATTTAATTTTGTATAAAGGCAAAAATTGACCCTTAAATTGATAAAAATCAGAAACCCTAGATTTCAAATCGAAGAGCAACATACCTTCGTGAAGAAATCCACCACAGCTGCAAAGGGAAGGCACCACCGCCGCCAATTACGATGGTCGCGACAACATTCACCACCGCCGTCACCCTCAATTCCCCACTACTACGAAGAAAGATAGAGAAAGAAAGAAAGATCTTGGAATGAAAGAGATAGAGAGAAGAATGAAAGAGATAGTGGGGCGGTGGTGGAGTAAAGAATGACAGAGAGCAAGAGGAGGCAAGAGATTGAAGATAGAGAAAGGAGGGTTTGAGTAGAGAAGAGAGAGGACGGCTTATAACACTATAACATTAGCACCGATTAACCGGTGCTCTTTGTATTAAAAAAAATTAGAAAATAAAAAATAATCAAGGGGCACCGGTTAATCGATGCTATTTATATTTTGGGGCACCGGTTTATAATAACCGTTGCCAATTCCTCGGTGCTAATTTATGATTCTCTACTAGTGATAGCTGGGCTTCGAAAGCATTTGAACTTTAGTTAGTCGGCTTAACTGCCGTTTGTATGCCAACATGCTTGGGCATGCTGGCTGATTGAGAGGCCACTTGGTGACATAATGCCGCCTGTCTAAGCATAAGACATTTTGACCTCATGATGCCTGTAGCACTTGACATTTGGCGTCATGATGCCTGTTGTGCTCGACAGTTGGCCTGATGACGTCTGTATTACTTGGTCGTCTAATGCTTTCGCACCAAAATGTTATTTCCTTGGAGAACACAAAAGGTTGTTCAGCAAGTTTTTTGCAGACAGAGCTACCTGTCCAGAGGTTAGATGCTTTGTGCCACTTGCCCCCAGAAGAGGGCCGGCTACACGCTTGGTAGTCCATACGGCATGTATGGCTGTAGAGGTGCATACGGTGCCAGATGGACTATTTGAGGGCCATAGTAAACGGACAAGCCACCTGATTGACCCCCTCGGTTTAAATGTGAACGCCTCATTGAGGTATTCTGGAAGCTGTTTGGGTAGGTTGACGTTGAAGCCGACTCAAACGTTTAGAATGAAGAGGAGGAGGTGCTTGGTCCTTGACCTCGATCGTAGGCCGCCTCCTATTAACAGGCGGTACAGACTGCTGTGAATTCATCTTGGTGGTACTCTCCCCACAGATGGCGCCAAATGTTTCGGGATTTTTTTAGTGTCCTGCGAGAGAGTTACAACACCAAGACTGACCTCCGGCTACCTGTACCTGCAAAAACAATGGAGACTCCCCGGGGTGGGAGTTCTGCCTTCGACGATCAAGTTAGAACGTGTATGAGAAGTAAAGTTTGGAATGTAAATGTGATCGGGCTCCTCTTAGAAGAGGAGTGATCTTTTGGCTGTCTGAGAACCGGCTCAATATCTGAGTGTTTCACTCTCTGATTTGTGTGGATTGAATGTGTATTCAAAAAATGAATCCCCCTCAACTGATGTAAATGATCAATATTTATAGAGTTTTTGGGACAAGTGCCTCTTAGGTTATTTAACCTAATTTGATGGGCTTCCACTATTTTACGGTTTCTAGGGTTATGGGCTTAAAGCCCGTTTTCCCCTTTGAATGACACGTGTCATGCTATAATAGGCTCATTGAGCGCTGAGCTCAGGGATACGTGTTGCATTTGCATGGGTCCATTTGTCAGGGGTATTTTTACCCCAAAAAAAATCGATGTAAAATAAGACACGTTTTATATCGCCAGCGCTGGAAATTATGGCGGCGTGACGGAAATATCGCGGCGCGATATACGTGATGCGGCGCGATATTTCTACCGTGGTGCGATGGATTTGGGAAAACCAAGTCCGAACAAGACTCTATTTTTGCTTCAATTTTTGCTTATAAAAAGCCCCCAAATACGCCAAAATCAACAATATTCGAGTTATCAACTTCTAAGTCTTCCCTTTTCATCAAATCGGTAATCATGTTTATGAATTTTTGTGACACAACCCGTAAGTGGTGTCGGTCTTTGACTGCTAAGGAGAGAAAAGAGCTTGACTTTCTTGATATGGGGATTTTTTTTGGCATTAAAGGGGTAGATCTTGATAGTGAATTTATTCATACCGCCACAGAACATTAGGACCCCAACACCCATTACTTTAGGCTAGGTAATGAAGAATTTGGTGCTATTCTTGGTTTTCCCTACGTAGATTTTGCAGTAATTCCCACGGTGTGTGAATATTACTACAAAGACTTTGAGTGTTATTATAATCTGAGGGAAAAGGATTTAAAAACCATAGTTGATGGTAGTGAAGTTTATCTAGGAAAATTTGCATCTTTTTTTTTATAGACCTAAATCCGACTCATTCCACATATATAAGAAGATCTTTCATTTATTGTATGTTTAGCTAATTTTTGCTTACTAGTGGTAGTATGCATGTGGGGCAGGCTATTTTAGCATATGTGATGGAACAAATTGACGCTGGGAGAAACTCAATGCCATTAATTGTTGGAGAAACTCAATGCCATTAATTGTTGGAGAAACAATGCTAAGTTTAGATGAAGTAAAGAAAAATCCCAAAGCGCCTCTTCGAGGAACTCTAATATTATTACAGGTAGAAAATTAATACTTTTATTTACAGAAATAAAAAATATTTAATTTTGTAAAGTAATAACGATTTGTATCTATTCTTGCAGATTTGGTTGATGGAAAGAGTTGAATTTATTAGTCCTCGTGACAATATTGAGAAGTATACTCCTTACTGTCTTGTGAGGAGGAAGAAATGTTTGTCTTTGAAGATGGAACGACGGGAGTGGAATAGAATCTTAGAAACTCATGACTTCTCTATCAAGTGGATTATTCTTTGGTGAAGAATTGAGAAGATGGTTGGAGTCGCAGTCAACCCTTCTATCGTATCCTAAGCTTGTCAAGGTTAACCTTTTACTACCTTTCTAGGGTAAGGAGACAATATGGCATTGCTCAAACTATTCATTCTAGAGATCTTCGTCGACCATATGAGTACCCTGTGTTTTAGAATGTTGAAAGATTTGATGACTATTGGTGTGCTAGACCCTTATGGAGTGTTAATAGAGTTCCTCCTCCC
The DNA here is from genome assembly GCF_001683475.1 of Chenopodium quinoa. Taxonomy (NCBI): domain Eukaryota; kingdom Viridiplantae; phylum Streptophyta; class Magnoliopsida; order Caryophyllales; family Amaranthaceae; genus Chenopodium; species Chenopodium quinoa. The sequence continues at coordinate 53,530 of NW_018744748.1, forward strand.
TTGTCTAGGGAGTTTAAATAGTGGTTTCTTGGTCGAAACCAAAAGGATAAGAACAAGGCTCAAAACAGAAGTTCTAAAGGTGCGGAAAAGACTAATATAAAGGACCGCTTGGGCGACAAGAAGGTTCCTCCTAAGGATCGTTTGGGTTCAAGAGTTGAGTACAAGGCTCCTATTATGCCGAAGAACAAAAGTTTTATGAAGGACTAAGGGAAACGGAAAGCTGACCCTAAGGAAAAGAAGGCTTGGGTTGAAATGAAAGTTGGTGTTTTTGCTAAAGAGGAAACTATTTCCTCTAAGATTTCGGTTAGATTATCTAATTGTTCCCTACTAGTAAAGGATCTAGAAGATGAAGAGGATACAAACACGAAATGGAAGAAGGCTTAGAGCATTGCTTTACCTTCAATTTATTAGACAATATTTTAATTTCAAGTTAATGTTATTTTCAAGCTTTTATTTCATCAATAATGTAATTTCCAATTATTAATGCAATTTTTAGCTTTTAATTAAATTAACTCTTTGTTTGAAAACAATTACATGTAATGGAAACAACTTGAGTATTTTTGAAAATAATTCGAGTACGGAAGTCGAAAAATCCCCAAAACAAGCCGAAACCTTCGCAGTTAATCGCAGTTTAGAAACGGTGAAGACTTGACTCCATCGCGGCGCGATATGGCTGACGCAGTGCGATGGTGTTATCGCGGCGCGTTGGTTTCTATTTTGTACCGTTGTTTGATTTTTTGTGATGCCGAGTTGAAGTATTGTCATTAATAGGCGGGATTTTGAAAAATTAAAGTGGCCACACCTTTTAAAAGGGTTGCCTACGTATCCTTGTTAAGGAATCAGGCTAAACGTAGCTCTCTTAAGTGTAGAACTTAATAAGCTCATGGGTAGAACTTCTTGAGTTGGTCAAGATTTGTCAAATTCGAAAATTCGTTACCATTCATATTTGTTAACTTAGTTGCTCCTCCAGATTGGATAGTTTTGACATTATATGGTCAAGACCAATGAGGCCTGAATTTGCCTCTTGGGTCTAGAACATTCTTTCTAAGTGCTTTTAACACCAAGTCTCCTTCCTTGATGTTTCTTGTCTTGACCTTTTTGTTGAAGTGTCTAGTCATGCGGGTTTGATAACATTGGGCATGATGTAAAGCTTCTAGCCGTTTTTCATCGAGTAGAATTAGCTCTTCATATCGTGCCCTTGTCCATTCGACCTCATCAAGCTTAATTTCTAGTGCTATGCGCAAAGAAGTTATTTCTAGCTCTACAGGTTTTACGACGTCCATTTCGTAAACTAGGGAGAACGACGTGGTTCATGTTGATGATCGAATTGACGTGCGATAACCTCAAAGAGCAAAGTGGAGTGGGCCAATCCTTGTAGTTTTCTGTCATCTTTTCAATGGTTGTTTTTAAATTTTTATTGGCTGCTTCTACTGCGCCATTTGCTTGAGGCCTATATAGAGAAGAGTGGTGATGTTGAATTCCATACTTTTGAAGTAGGTCTTTACATTCTGCTTGAAAGTGAGTTTCATTGTCACTTATCATTTCATGTGGGACTCCATATCTGCATATGATTTTCCTTTCAATAAAGAGTGTCACATGTTTTGCGGTAATTTTTACGTAAGATGTTGTTTCAATCCATTTGGTGAAATAATCAATAAGAACAAGGATGTATTCATGACCTCCTGTTCCAGGGGTAGAAATCTTTCTAACGATATCGATTCCCCATGTTGAGAATGGCCATGGAGATGTATAAGCGCAGAGAAGAGATGGTGGAACGTGTTGCAAGTTAGCATATATTTGACACTTTGCACATCTTTTCACATATTGATGGCAATCTTTTTGCATGGTAGTCCAGTAATATCCTTGACGCTAAATTTTCTGAACTAGCATTTTTCCGTTCATGTGTGTTTCACATGCTCCATCGTGGATGATTCTCATCACCCTTTGAGCTTCCCTCTTGTCTACACATAGGAGAGCTTTGCCTCTAGGTACTCTTTTATGGAGTTTGTCGTTTATTAGTACATATTGTGATGCTAATAGTCTTAAGGCACGGTTTGTTCTTTTGTCAACATTAGGTGGATATTCTCCTTTAATTAGTGACATATTAAGGATGTCTGTATACCAGAGTTCTTCTTCTTCTTCTCCCTAAATTATTTCGTCATCCTCAATAGCTTGAATATAAGCGGGTTTGTGCCTTTTCTCTAAAGTTAAAGGCATTTGCTTAATTTCCATAAAATTTTTAAATATAATTTCGGATTTTCCCAATAAAATCCAATTTTACTTAATATCTTGCTAAAATAATTATTTTCATGAAATGAAATTAATTTCCTAAAACTAAATAAATATCATTTTCGAATTCTTACGATTAAAAATCTGATTTTTCTCTAAATAAAAGTATTTTCATGAAATAAAATTAATTCCTAAACTAATGAAGCATATTTTCAGATTTTTTATACATTAAAAATCTGATTTTTATTTGCTAAATTAATTATTTTTATGAAATAAAATGATTTCCAAAATTTATCAAATAATATTTTAAACTTTATATAATTAAAAATCTGATTTTTATACCTTAGTATTGTCCAAATTCGGCCACCCTAATAATCTAGCAAGAAAAATTGATTTTATTCTTATTAAATCTTTAGTTTTTGACAAATAAATTATTTTATGAAATCCCTAAACTAACATGATAGGTCCGAAAATATTGAGTAATATTTTGCTCAATATTTTCGGCCATTCATGGTTTTTCTACAAAGATTTTAAATTATTTTATTAAAAATAAAATCTTTAAATTTCTTTACTTCCATTCTTAAACCTAAAAATATTTTATTCTATGTCATCCTTGCACCCCAAGCTTAAAAAACTACCAAATGGAATTTCATGATCAAAAACTTCCATAATTTATAAACCCTAAAATGCCATAAACCCATCCCCTAAACACCTATAAATACCCCTTTCATACACCCCAAAAATCACACCAAAAACCACCTGCTGCCGCCAGCAGCCACCAGCAGCCGCTACTCCAGCCGGCCACAGCCACCCTTGCTCCTCCCTTGCATTGTTTCCTCCACCTTCCTTCAATCCCTCCTTTTCTCTTAAACTTATTTTATAAACCATTTTCTAAATACTATTTCTTATACAAATTAATAAAAACAGAAAATTCTTTAAATTATAAACAGAAAATTATTTTATATAAAGAGAATTAATTCATGCACATATAGGGTAGTTTAATTAAATTGTTGTGTTTATTTGATAACCTTATATTAATTAAGGTTATAATTATGTGTAGGGTGTTCGTGATTTAGAGAAGTAGTTGTGAATCGCTCGTGATTGATCAAGGTACGTTATGTGGTTTGATACCTTCAAAAGTTGATTAAGAAACTACATTTTATGATCGTATGAAAGTATAATTTATTCCGGATGAAATTTTATTTGTGAAACTATAATTTATGTTCCGTATAAAACTATGATTTATTATGAGACTATATATTATGTTCCATATCAAATCATATTTTATTACATTCCGTATTAAATCATGTTTTATGTTTCGTATGAATTTATGATATTATGTTCCGTATTAAAATTATGAAATTTTGTTGGATTGAATTAAATGATTTGGATTTAAATCAAAAGGGCCTTAAATTGAGATTGGAAGTTATTGGAAATGATTTGCAAGTTACGTAAATGTGATGGATTTTTAAAGAAGAGTTTTTTTTAACAAATCAATCGATATGTTGAATCCCACTTAGGGAATGGTTTAGAGAAGACTATGGACTTTGCATGACCTAGTCTTTCCTCAACTTTGGCCTTTGATTATAAAGTAAACCACTTGGGGGGTGTGCACATTTATTGAGGAATTGGTTTGGTATGAATCGATTGAGTTTTTCTTGAATTAAAAGAATTGGATTGAAAAAGTTCTATTTGAATACGGCATTGGTATTTCTTTTATTAATTAAACGTAAATGATTTAAATTATGTTTTACTTATCTTACACATGACTACTTAGCATACTTGCTAATACGTGCTTTTGTTTTGGCTTTGCCCTGTTTATCATTTATGGTAAACAGGTGAATTTTTCAGGTGGAAATTGATTGATGCATACGGGAGTCCACGGGAAATTTCACCTAGCTAGGAAAAGTTTGAGTCATTTTTGTGTCACGAATTATCAACGAATTTTATTATGGTTATTTAATAAAGAATAAAGTTTTCCGCTGCAAAAGTATTTTTGTATAAGCCTCGCGTTATACGCGGCGGTATTACGCCCAAACCTATCTCTATGGTATTTATACTTATTTTTCTACAATTTACGTAGAGAGAGATTTGGGGGTGTTACAAAACATGCAATCACGTAATTAAACAATAAAAAGAGAGAAAGAGAAAAGATATTCTTACCCTCGACGCGTGCTTCGCTCGCTTACGAGCTCTTACTTGAAAGCTCTAGCCTCGCAAATGCGTAGGCCTCCGACGGCTCGCACCCTCGACCCGACCATAGCGGTATCTACCCCAAAGGTTAGTCGGGGCTAGACTAAGGTAAACTAGAGTATTACGAACTTAAAGGTTTTCTCACTTTTAAGGAGATGCCTTATTGAGTTTAACTCAAGTGCTTTTTCTCAAACCAAAAACTTGGGTATTTATGGGGAAGGGAGCCTTGATTTCCCATCTCCCTTCAACGTGGGAGAATTGCATTTTTTTTAATTATTTTTAATTCAAAAACAAATTAAATTGCAAATGAATCAACAAGCTCTAAGTGGCACATGGTGAGCATGAGTAGGTGAGGACCGCCAAGGGGGGTGGGGGGACAAAAGCATCACTTGTTCCCCAAGAAAAAGCACGAAGGCCGGTCCCCTCCATCGACCATTGTTGACTTCACTTATGGATGGCTTGCAGCCTGCCTTAGCTGCCAAGGTTGCCCTGCTGGCGCCAAGCACCAAGGTTGGGCTGCCTAGCTAGCTCACACACGAGCTCGGCATGGTACGTGGCCTAGCATACTAGCACGCTAGCATGCTCGGCAAGCAAGACTAACACGCACATGCATGCTAGGCTTGCGGCATGCCTTGTGATGCATGCGGTGGCGTAGGCTAGCTTAGCACTCGCATGACTAGGCCAATGCGAGGCTACGGCTTAGCTCGTACTTGTCGCTTACTTGATATCTCGTCTTGTCGTATTCCAATTCGACTCGACTTACGACGCTCGGTTCTGACGCTCTAAGCTTGATATCTTACATCTGTGTTCGTAATACTCTAATGACTCATCTAATCCTTAGGATTGATTCATCGTCTCGGATCAGTTACTCGATTTCAGTGCGACCCGAAGGGTTCAATCAAGATTAAGCCGTAACATTAATTATACATTAATATTACTGATCGAAGGGGCCTCCACCTAGGCATTCTAATCTCTTGACCTAACTAAAGAATTACCTTTTTAATTATTCCGAACCCTCTATCGGAATAATACACTTGTTGGAAGGACACCATTCTTTCCAATCTCCCATTTGTCCTTCCGGACAAGTGTGCAGTTAGTGTATAACCCATTTTCTATGTCGCTTAATGTCTTTTCATGAACTTTAAGGTAAGATTATTCGTCATCCTTATTATGTCTAAAAGTGTTTATCAATTTCCGAGTTCAACTATCAATAAGCAGATGATTTCTAAAATCCATCTGAGCACGGCCATGCATTATCACAGTCTCACTCTTCGAGAGGCCTTGTAAACAACTAAGACATGTTATCTATTGTTAGTAGGGGGACATTCCTTGTCTTGTATTGTTAGCTTCCCTTACTAAGAAGACCTAGTCGCCCGAGTGTTGTCGTTATAATCCCCCTTTACGGAAGATGTTTGACAACATCAAAGTGGACTAGTACTCAAATAAGAGAACTTACAATACTCATGGTCGAGGAAAAAGGTTCTGATAGCTTTAATGAGAAATATACTTATGACGATTTTTAATCTCTTAAAGTATTCTCATAGGTCGATCCAGTATAGTTCTAAACCAATACTTGTGAAAATGATTTATGACAATCATGTCCTTGTAGCACAAGAAACGGTGCTATAAATCATTCTACACACTAATCTCAAGTGGTCATTAATCGTCCATCACTTAAATGATTTGATTAGCGATAATTTTCGATTTAGATGTTCAATGTTCACTTAACAGGTGTTTTGTTTATCCAAGACATTGTCTTGATACCCTGCTTGAATATTCTTCAAAAATCGATTGGACTCATTATTTAATTCTAAACCACAATTAAATAGCTTGTGGAACATTTAGAAATTTTTATAATTCCCCTATGAAAGTTTTCAAGTTTCATCTAATGATTAATGGTTTGCCCCAAACTTTTCAAGAGTAACACTCTTCACAAAACATTTATAGAAATCACAAGCAGAATGTAAAGACCTACTTCAAAAGTATGGAATTCTGTTGAAAGTTGTCGTTTACTTATTGCATGGGTTTAGATATGATTACTTTGCAAATCTTAACATCTTATTTATCGAACACTTTCATATTATGATGATAAAATTTGAGAGTGTTATGGATCATATGTGATTTAGGATTTATTGTCCAAGTGATGGCTCCCACTCATTTTCATGATTTGAGATCTTTCAATTTGACAACCTACAATCATCAACTTTCGACAACGAACTTTCTATTGAACAACTTTCCTATTATTTCCTTTCAGGCAACAATATTCTCAACATATATTTCAGTAGACTTTCTGATGGAGCTTTGCTCGGATTTCATTCCAAACGGCTCACAATTATTTAGGAGACCCTAATTGATAAGTATCATTTATAGTAAATTTTAGGGCGTTTTTTCCTTTAGTTTTAGGTTTATTTCGGTGTTTCTTTGTTATATCTATTCCTATAAGTATTGTTTTAGTTATATTTTTCTTAGTTTATGGTTTTAGGCCTTAGTTGTGAATAATATGCTTTTTGCTCGGTTTCTAGCTTGATTTGCGTGTTTTTCTATGTGTTCTCTCACTCTTTTCTCTCTTAGTCTATTTGTGTAGGTGCTTTACGCTTTCTTTGATGCTTACGACTCGAGAAAATTCAAGAAAGTTCAATAGAAAAATCTTGAAGCTAAGAAAGAAGCTAAGAAGCTTGAGGCAAGAAAGCTTGAAGCTCGTAGAAGGCCTTAAACTAAATCTTGTTCACTCTTTCATCCATAACTTTTGGTATACACACTAGATTGAGGCGATTCAAACTGCGGTTGGAAACTAGACTTGAAAATCTTTCCAACGGTAGGTTCCACACCCCAAGAGGCCTCTTAGAACAGATGTTATGGCCGTTTGAATCTGCAAGACACTGGGCGCAGCTAATGGTGCGTGCAGACAAGGCTATTTGTGCCGCGGGCGCGACCCTTTGTTCTTCCTAGCTGTTGAAACTTTCTAGAGATGGATCAGAGAAGCCTTCCCACGAGCGCGGCTCCGTCTATCGCGGGCGCGGGTTTTTGGGTTTTTTTCGAGCTTAATTTCCGGATTTCTTTCTTTCTCTTCTTGTAATATAAATAGAGGACTTCTTAGAATTCCTTAAGACAAGTTTTACATTTCCTCTCTCCTCTAATTAGGATTAGGGTTAGATTAGGGTTTTTTCACTCTATTTTAGGAGTAGTTTTAGAGAGAGAAAGCTTGGATTTCATGGAGATTTGAGAGCTTGAAGAGGCAATTTTGTGGATTCTCTTCTCATCTATTCAATGAGCTTTTCTAAATTTCTCTCACTTTTATTTCGTTGTTTAATTCTTGTTTTTGCTTATTTTATTGTTGATTAGAGTAGTTAATTAGTTTACTTCTTTAATTCTTGCTTCAATTCTAGTTTTACCTTATTTTCCATGTTTTAATTCATTATGCTTGCTTAGATTTTGTTCTTGATGGAATTCGTCTAGTTCAACTCTACGCGAAGGGGAAACCCACCCAAGACCCGCACACTAATTAAAGCGACTAAGCATGCAATCACTAATAAACAACAATTAAGAGAGAGAAGAAAATGCATTCTTATCCTTGGCGCGTGCTTCACTCGAATCTCGAGCTCTTACTTGAACCCCACAAATGCGAAGGTCTCCGACGGCTCGTACCCACGAACTCGACACGAACGATCCAAGTCCCGAAGGTTAGTCGGGACCCGACAAATAAAAACTAGAGCTTTACGAACTTAAGGTTTTCTCACTTTTCTAAGGAGATGCCTTTTAACTTCCACTCAAGTGTTCTTCCGAAATCCCAAAACCTTGGTATTTATAGGGAAATGAACCTTGAATTCCCACTTTCAACCAATGCGGGAGATTTGCAATTTTCCCAATATATTTTAATTAAAACAAAAATAAAATTGCAATTTAATCAATAAGTAACAAGTGGCACAAGGAAGATGAGAGATTAAGCAAGGACCATTTCCAAAGGGGGGGGGGGACCATAGCCTTACTCCCCAAGGCAAGGCTCACACCCCTTGGTCCTCACTAGCAAGCTGGCACTCCCTTTCGTGTGGCAGGCTCGCAGCCTGCCTTGGCTGCCAGCTGCCACCTAGCACCAAGGCTGGGCAGCCTTACAAACCAGCCAGCACCCCACACGCACAGCCAACCCGCATGCGCAGCTAGCCACAACATACGTGCTGCTAGCGAGCCACGCATGCTAGGCGCAGCTGCTAAGCGAGGCATTGCGAGCAGCTTGCTGGGCACTGCTATGCGAAGCACAAGCCCAACACGCACAGCCCAACACGCTGCTAGCTGGTGTGTGGTGCTTTAGATGTGCGAGGCATAGGGTCGCTGCCATGCGATGCCTAGCACGCATGCTGTGCAGCGATGCCTGGGCTGGTACGTGCCACTGCCTAGCATCATGCATAGCGCAGCACGCCTAGCATGCTGCTATGCGATTGTTTGTGGCTGCGATGGCTAGGCGAGCAGTGCTAGCCCATGCCTTGTGCGAGCGCTTCGCATACTAGCAAGGCCTAGCCTTGCGATGCTTGGGCATGGCGTGCTAGCACACACGCAAGGCTGCGATGCTTGTGGTGGCTAGCTAGCATGCATAGGCCTAGCATGCCTAGCATTCTAGGCTTGTGACTAGCATTGCGATGGATCTTGCCTAGCCTAGCACTCACATGGCTAGGCCAATTCGAGGCTACGGCTAGGCTCGAACTTGTAACTTGATTGATTTCACGTCTCGTCGAGTTCCAAATTCGACTCAATTTGTGACGCTCGGTCTCGACGCTCTAAGCTCGATATCTGACGTCTTTGTTCGTAAAACTCTGACGACTCATCAAATCCTGCGGATTGATTCGTCGTCTCGGATTAGTTGTTTGATTGGGTTCGATTCGAAGGGTTCAGTCAAGATTAAGTTGTAATATTAATTGAACATTAATATTACTGATCGGAAGCGGCCTCCACTTAGGCATTCCGATCACTTGACCTTACTGAAGAATTGGCTTTCCAATAATTCTAAACCTTTATCGGTTTAATACACTTGTTGGAAGGACACTATTCCTTTCAATTCTAGGGAAATGGATGAAGGTTATGTTGATGAATTGAGTGATTGGTTGTAATTAGTATGCAATTGATTCTTGATTATTTTGTTTGGATGATGCTTACATTGACTAGAATTTTATTAGCTAATTGATTCTTGGTTCTTAAGTGTGCTTTCAATCAATTGTGCGGAAGTGAGTTGATTGAGAGTCTAGATTCTTCCATACCTTTTCTAGGCTAGTTGCGCTGGAGTGAATTAGCTTAGTAGGATAATTAGCATGCTTAATTGCGCGGGAGTGAGTTGAGTGTGTTAATCGTTTCTAATTGAGATCATGATCATCTAATTGCGACTTGTTATTGAATTCATTAATGTATTTGGATTCCCCTTTCCATAATAATGTTAATGATACATAAGCACCTCACTTGGAGTTTGAGAGTATTTTTGAGGATGATATGGGCCAAGGTTGTGAATGTGAGGAGATGACTACTGATAGGCTTATCGCGTACCTAACAAAAATAACCTAACTATTCCTTCTAACTGTGTAGTAGGGCAAGTAAGGATCGAATCCCAAGAGACTATGGTTCATTCAATTAATCAGACTCAATTAATCACTAAGCACGTCACCAATCAATAATGGATGATAATAATCAACTAATATATTAAATAACACAATTAACTAGAGGAAATATTAATCAATAAACTAAAGCATCCAAGATCAAGCATTACCACGATTATGATTGATAAACTAATAAATCTACCCCCAATATATAAATCAATTGACAAGAAGAAAAGCAATCCCTAATAATAATACCAAAGGTCTCTTCCAAGTTATCAATGGCTTCCCAAATTAACTATCAAGCCTACTTCCGTGGAATCAAGCGAATAAGGGACATTAAACACCATGCCTAGATTCCTAATTATTCAATCATCTACTTCCGTGATGATCTTCAAACCCTTAATTGGAATAACCTAATCCCGTTAATACCCAACTTCCGTTGCAATAAGAACAAAGGGATGATAACAATACTAATTATTCCTAATCTAGTATTGGCATAAACACAATCAATTAAGCATGTCAATTGGGATTATTATTGGGGAATTTAAAGATCTACTTTATACATCAATCATAATCGAGCTTAGCAAGATCCCGGATTAAGGAAACTACTCACACATCATAATAAAATCAAAATCAAGTTCAAAAACAAGAAACAGTAAAGAAAACATATTTAGAGAACAGTGAATATCAGAAAAGAGTGAAGTAAGATAAATACCAATTACTCCAATTGAAAGAACTCAAATTGTTGATGAACAATTGATTAATCTGGGATTAAAAGATTGAAATTGCTTAAAGGAAATAAAACTAGGGTTCTTGAGAGTTTTCTAGGGCTTAAGGAGAAAAACTAATGAAAAACTCACTCTAAGAGTTAATTACAAAAGGGTATTTATACCCCCAAAAGATAGAAATTCGGAAATAGCTGAAATCGCGCAATCTTGAACATCGCCCGGTCAGACCGGGCAGATCTCGCCCGATCGGGCGGAGGAAGGCTGCGTAAAATACGACAGTTTTCCTTCTTTGCCCGGTCAGACCGGGCGAGCCTCGCCCGGTCGGGCGCGCGTAACACGTTTCCAGAATTGCATCTTCATAACTTGACTTCTTCATCGCCCGGTCTGACCGGGCGAAGCCTGCCCGATCGGGCGCGCGTTGCACCGTTCAGAATTGGGCTTCTTCCTGTGAACTCTTCATTGCCCGGTCTGCCCGGGCAAGCCATGCCCGGTCGGGCACTCCACATAAATTGCAGTTCTTGGCTATCAACTCTTCCGAATCTACTAAAAACACGTCCAATTGCCTAGAAACGCTTCATATTCCTGAAAAGCTTACTAAAACAATCGAATACACTAAAGAAGAGATTGTTAGCAAGAAATGGCTCCGTAGAGCTCAAAACCATATAAAATTACTAAGTAAAACCGGGGAAAACCATTGTATAAAACACGTATATCAAATTCCCCCAAGCTAAACCTTTGCTTGTCCCTAAGCAAAGCAATGAATAAATAAATCAATACTTCACCCCAAAAGCAATTCAAATCAATAAATACGATTAAAGGTAAACTCGACAGTTATGCATCAAAGTCAACCAATCAAATCCATCTGACTACTCATCCTGTCTGACAATAGTCAAATAGAGCAAACCACAAGAGCATATAGAATTCAAGACTAGTGTTCACACACTCAACTCTCATTTATGTGGCGAGTAAAAGATATACTCGATCGCTCTCCATCCAACTCCTTTAAATGTGAACAATGCCCTCCCAAACTCACGCACTCGTGTGTTTAAAGAAAACAAGCACTCAACCTAGCAGTCGACTCGAAATATATCAAATCATTCTTTGCATTGGAAAACAACTAATTTCACATTCACACAACTCTATGCACAAAGGTCAGAAGGTCTTCAAAGCTTGTAATGTAAGGCTAGGATAAAAGGTAGGAAATATTTGGGAAAATGTAAGAGTAAAGCTATGCTTAAGGGAGCCAAAATCCTAATAAATAAAACCAAGGTCAAAATGAATTAATGACCAAATCATCTCCAACACAACTCAACTCTACCAAAAATTCACCAAACATCCAATTATATTAAAAATTTCCAACACTTAAAATTTCACTCATATATACAAAATATAAAATTATAGAACTTGAGTGAACAAACAAACTTTGAACTCTCCTTTTTTTTCTTGAGCAGCCTTCAATTAGAACACTTGAACATTGAAACAATTTTTTTCTTTTGCTCTTTCTTTTCCCTTTTTTTCATCTCACATTGGAATTTTTTCTTTGCACAATAAATTTTCAATTTTTTCAATCCACAACAATAAGAACAAATAAAAACTTCTCAAATCCACCCAAAATTGTGCAGATTACATGCACACTACAACTCCCTCACCTCACTCACTATTAGCTCCCCCAAGCCAAGCTTGGGACTAGTAACCAATGGGGCTTAAATAGGCTTGTAATGTGGCAAAATAAACAATAAAAGGGCACAAGCAACAACATGGGTAGCAAGAAGGGAACAAATGTATCTAATATCGTCTGAAAGCCACCTAGAGGAACAAATGCCTTCGTCCTCCTCAATGTGCATATTAATGAGTCATGCAAACATTACTCAAAGTTATAAACCAATACTCAACTTCATTGACATACCAGGAACTAACACACATTCCTAACCAAATCAACTAGTCAAGCACTATATTCACAAGTAGTTGGGCAAAATTGACTCATGTTAAGACATCCAAGTAATCAAACATCAAATCATGGCTAACCTATCCACAATACTCGTCATCATATACCAAGAATTAAAACAATTTCCATGAATGGGGCACAGGGAAGCATGATTTATTATTCATTGGATCGTATTTTTTGTATGTTTTTTTTTTTTTTTTTTTTTAAAAACAACTAAAATAACTACACTAAAATAAAACAAGAAAGATAAGAGAGATAAGGAGAGAGAGAGTACCACATGTACGAAGCAACTCCCCCAAGCTAAATGCGGCAATGGCCTCATTGCAGCGTAAGGAGAGCATAGGAATCTCGACGGCTCCTCAAAAAGAATCGGGTTGCCTCCCGCAAGCGCTTGTTTAGAAGGTCATTAGCTTGACCGTATTCATCCTCATTGAGTTTGTGGTGAGGAAGAGAATGTGATATCTGACTTTTCTTCAATAGGATCTCCCGCTCGATAGTGCTTCACCCTTTGTCCATTGACTTTGAAGGTGCCCCCGGTGTTGTTCCATAATTCAATGGTGCCATAAGGGTATGCTTTGTAGACCGTGAAAGGGCCCGACCATCTTGACCTGAGTTTCCCTGGAAATAGTTTCAACCTTGAATTGAATAGAAGGACTTGCTCTCCTTCTTTCACAGAATTTGGAGGGGGAAGTTTCTCTATTACCTCTACTTTGGCTTTGTCCACCTCAATCCCTTTGTTTGAAACTACATGGCCTAAAACGATTCCCTGTTGTACCATAAAATGGCACTTCTCCCAGTTCAATATCAGATTGACATCCTGGCATCTATGGAGCACCTTTGTTAGATTATCAAGGCAAATATCGAAAGATGAACCATAAACAGAAAAATCATCCATAAAAACTTCCATAGAATTTTCTATGAGACCTGAGAAAATAGCCATCATACACCGTTGGAACGTGGCTGGGGCATTACACAGTCCGAATGGCATTCTGCGATATGCGAAGGTGCCATATGGACATGTGAATGTAGTCTTTTCCTGATCACAAGGGCGGATGGGGATTTGAAAAAAAACCGGAATATCCATCCAAGTAACAGAAAAAGGAATGGTTAGCCAATCGTTCGAGCATTTGATCAATGAAAGGCAAGGGGAAATGATCTTTACGGGTGGCTTTATTTAATTTTCTGTAATCAATGCACATCCGCCACCCTGTAACAGTTCTTGTGGCAACAGGCTCGCCTTTGTCATTCTTGACAACTGTCATACCTCCTTTCTTTGGTACTACTTGTACAGGACTAACCCACTTACTATCTGAGATAGGGTAGATTATTCCTGCAGCAAGCAATTTGAGAACCTCTTTCTTGACTACCTCCATCATAGTTGGATTTAGCCTTCTTTGAGGTTCTCTAGAGGAGGCATGATCGTCCTCAAGAATGATCTTATGCATACAAAAAGAGGGATTAATACCCTTGATATCATCAATGGTATACCCAATAACATTTCTATATTTTCTTAAAACAGCGAGAAGTTTCTCTAATTCAATGTTATTAAGCTCAGCATTAACAATAACAGGGTATGTATTTTTAGGACCAAGATATGCATATTAAAGATTAGATGGAAGGGGTTTCAACTCTACCTCGGGAGGCGTCGAACTCTCCCCAACACTCGATGTACTAAGGACTTCCTTGACTGGAGCGATGATTGGATTAGCTTTTGCGTCTTCTAGTAGCCTCGTGTACTTCCTTACTTCCCAATCTTCATCATGGATACTCCCTATCAACACCGTTTCAAGAGCATCTTCCTTTTTGATCAGGGGAAGTTGTTCTTGTTGTAGATCATCGAGGACATCCACTTGACAAATAGTCTCACCCATAGACGGATTTCCCATAGCATTCAGTAATGAATACTCCATTTTCTCATCCCCTACTTCAAATGTTATTTTCCCATTCTTCATGTCAATAATTGCACCTGCAGTAGCTAAGAATGGTCTACCAAGAATAATAGGGACATGGGCATCTTCTTCCATTTCCATAACAACAAAATCACATGGAATAAAGAATTTACCAACTCGCAATGGAACATCTTCAAGTATACCGAGGGGAAATTTAACTGACCTGTCTGCAAGTTGCAGAGATATCCTTGTAGGCTTTAGCTCACCCATTTGAAGCTTTTCGCAGATGGAGAGCGGCATAAGGCTTACACTTGCACCAAGATCGCATAGCGCTCTATTGATCTCTATATCTCCGAGCTTCACTGGGATTGAATAGCTGCCTGGATCACCTAGTTTCTTAGGAAGAGTGTTTTGCAGAATGGCACTACATTCTGCAGTTAGAGAAACAGTAGCATTCTCTGCAAGCTTCTTCTTGTTAGATAGCATGTCTTTCAAAAACTTTGCATAAGAAGGCATTTCAGAAATTGCATCCAAGAACGGTATATTAATGTGAAGTTTCTTAAGGATGTCTAGAAATTTACCGTACTTTTTCTCTAACTTAGCCTGGGCTAACCTCTGTGGGAAAGGGACTCTTGGCATGTATGGGGCGAGAGGTGGGATCGGTTCCCGTGGCTTTTCTTGAACATCATTCCTTGGAATTAGGCTGTCTGGATCTCCCGCCCGGTCGGGCAGTGATTGCCCGGTCTGACCGGGCGAAGAAGAGCTGCTTATGTTCTTCTGTTTGTCTGGAATTTCTTCTTGCGCCCGATCGGGCGGACCTTGCCCGGTCTGACCGGGCGAAGAAGAAATTCGCACAGTCCCCTGTTTTTCGTCGACTGCTTCTCGCGCCCGATCGGGCGGACATTGCCCGGTCTGACCGGGCGAAGAAGAATTTTGCAAAATCCCCTGTTTTTCACTCATTCCCTCAATATCTATCGTTGATGGTTCCCTTACGGGAAGGTCTTCCAACTGTTTTCCACTCCTTAAAATTACAGCATTCATGTGCCCCTTTTGTGGTTGCTCTGTTTGGCCAGGAAACGTACCTGGTGTTTTTGAAGATTGGCCAACTTGATGAGCAAGTTGGCTTATTTGATTTTCCATGAGCTTATTCTGGGCTTGTAACTGTTGGATGGAATTATTTGTGGTGTTGATGAAGTTCTCCATCATTAGTTCGAGATTGGATTTTTGAGGGAGTGGTTGCATAGGTTGCATGGGTTGTTGTACTAGGGGTGGTCTTGGTTGAAAACCAGGTGGATTATAATTGTTGTTTCGAGGTGGGGGCGGAGGTGGATTTTGCTGGGCCTGGGTGTTTTTGTATGAGAAATTTGGGTGATTCTTCCAACCTTCATTATAAGTATTAGAATGGGGATCGTATGGTCTTTTAGGGTTGGAATTGTAGAAGGCATTGGCTTCCTCAATTGATACCTCATTCGAATTTCGTGGGCAATTAGGTGCGATGTGACCTTGAGTATTACACATTTGACAAGTTTCTAGCACATTATTAGAAGATCCAGTTTGTAATCTATCGAACTTGCTTGAAAGTGCCTGCACAGAACTAGTTAAAAGAGTTAGAGCATCAACATCTAATTTACCTCCTTTCTTGACACTATTTCGGCCGCCTGGGTGATAGTTGTCATTGGCTGACATCTTCTCAACCAGCTCCTTTGCTTCGGTTGGATTTTTAGTTAAAAGGGAGCCTCCAGATGCGGCGTCGATATAGATCCGGAATTCATGGGTTAGACCGTTATAAAAGGTTTGGATTAACATCCATTCAGGTATGCCATGATGAGGGCACTGTCTCTGTAATCTCTTGAATCTCCTCCATGCGTCATATAAGGATTCTTCATCTGATTGCCTGAAAGTGGATAGCTCGTTCCTTAATCTTGCAGTCTTTTCTTGTCCCAAGAACTTGACCAGAAAAGCTTTTACTAGTTTATCCCATGTATCAAAGGAACCAGAACCCTCATCTCTTAACCATTCCTTCGCCCTATCCCGTAATGAGAATGGAAAAAGGCGAAGTCTAAGAGCATCATCTGTAACACCATTCAGCTTCATAGTGTCACACTTTTCCAAGAAACCATCTATATGATTCACTGGGCAATCAAGAGGTGTGCCAGCAAATGAATCATTGGATATGAATTGAATAAACTGCGGTTTCAATTCAAAATTCTTAGCGGTGATAGGTGGTCTAACAATGCTAGAAAGGAGTCCGGTTGTTGTGTCAGGGATACCGTACTCCAAAAGAGACTTTGTTGCTTGGTCTTCCATATTTCTGTTACCTGCTCTTCTTCTACTTCTTCGTCTTCTTGCAGTCGCTTCAATTTCTGAATCGAGAGGCACTAAGTCGTCTGACCCTGAGCGACGTGTTTGCATACAACAAAGAACTAGGCAAAGAACATCAAAAACACAGGAGGCAATAGCCGAAGCAACAAACAACGCTTAGTAAAAACGAATCACGGAAAATCAATATGAAACCGTTAGTCCCCGGCAACGGCGCCAAAAATTTGATAGGCTTATCGCGTACCTAACAAAAATAACCTAACTATTCCTTCTAACTGTGTAGTAGGGCAAGTAAGGATCGAATCCCAAGAGACTATGGTTCATTCAATTAATCAGACTCAATTAATCACTAAGCACGTCACCAATCAATAATGGATGATAATAATCAACTAATATATTAAATAACACAATTAACTAGAGGAAATATTAATCAATAAACTAAAGCATCCAAGATCAAGCATTACCACGATTATGATTGATAAACTAATAAATCTACCCCCAATATATAAATCAATTGACAAGAAGAAAAGCAATCCCTAATAATAATACCAAAGGTCTCTTCCAAGTTATCAATGGCTTCCCAAATTAACTATCAAGCCTACTTCCGTGGAATCAAGCGAATAAGGGACATTAAACACCATGCCTAGATTCCTAATTATTCAATCATCTACTTCCGTGATGATCTTCAAACCCTTAATTGGAATAACCTAATCCCGTTAATACCCAACTTCCGTTGCAATAAGAACAAAGGGATGATAACAATACTAATTATTCCTAATCTAGTATTGGCATAAACACAATCAATTAAGCATGTCAATTGGGATTATTATTGGGGAATTTAAAGATCTACTTTATACATCAATCATAATCGAGCTTAGCAAGATCCCGGATTAAGGAAACTACTCACACATCATAATAAAATCAAAATCAAGTTCAAAAACAAGAAACAGTAAAGAAAACATATTTAGAGAACAGTGAATATCAGAAAAGAGTGAAGTAAGATAAATACCAATTACTCCAATTGAAAGAACTCAAATTGTTGATGAACAATTGATTAATCTGGGATTAAAAGATTGAAATTGCTTAAAGGAAATAAAACTAGGGTTCTTGAGAGTTTTCTAGGGCTTAAGGAGAAAAACTAATGAAAAACTCACTCTAAGAGTTAATTACAAAAGGGTATTTATACCCCCAAAAGATAGAAATTCGGAAATAGCTGAAATCGCGCAATCTTGAACATCGCCCGGTCAGACCGGGCAGATCTCGCCCGATCGGGCGGAGGAAGGCTGCGTAAAATACGACAGTTTTCCTTCTTTGCCCGGTCAGACCGGGCGAGCCTCGCCCGGTCGGGCGCGCGTAACACGTTTCCAGAATTGCATCTTCATAACTTGACTTCTTCATCGCCCGGTCTGACCGGGCGAAGCCTGCCCGATCGGGCGCGCGTTGCACCGTTCAGAATTGGGCTTCTTCCTGTGAACTCTTCATTGCCCGGTCTGCCCGGGCAAGCCATGCCCGGTCGGGCACTCCACATAAATTGCAGTTCTTGGCTATCAACTCTTCCGAATCTACTAAAAACACGTCCAATTGCCTAGAAACGCTTCATATTCCTGAAAAGCTTACTAAAACAATCGAATACACTAAAGAAGAGATTGTTAGCAAGAAATGGCTCCGTAGAGCTCAAAACCATATAAAATTACTAAGTAAAACCGGGGAAAACCATTGTATAAAACACGTATATCAACTACTTGTGGAGATTGTGTGTTTATGGATAATGAGAGTCATGAGCTTTTACCTAGTGTATCCATGGTTGATTCTCGTGCCTCCAATGAAAATGATGATCTCATTCTTTCTCCCATTGTGTTACATTGCCCTTCTCCCCCATTTTCACCTTCCTTAAGAGCAACCCCACCCAATGGTGTGAGTGAGACATCTTTTATGTTGGTTAAGGATACTTGTGAGGATGGTGAGAAATTTGAGGAAGTGAATACCTTGGATCAAGGGTCCTTGGTTGAGAGAGCTTGTGATTTGAAGCAAGGTGATGTGAGAGAGGCTATTTGTGATGCCATTGTTTCTATTCTCCCACCTCATATCCCTTTATCTTGGAAACATGACCTTATTCCTTCCTACCCCATCTAATTACCTTCTTTTCTCAATTACCCTCCGCATAAGAAGCCTCAAGACGCCCATGATTTGCACGATGAATCCCATTTGGTGATTATTAAGGAAAAGGGTGATTTTGCCACCCAAAAAGATTTTGAGGAGGTTTTTCCTTCTTCTTCTTCTTCTTTTTTTCTTGATTTTTCTTTTGATTTTTCTTCTTTCTTTTGGCATCTCCTTCCTCACTTGTGTGCACTAATCTTATTGCATGCCCCTCTCTTCGCATTTTCCTTCTTACTTTTCTACGAAATGTGTAGTAGTGCATTTGACAAGCTCTTGCGTTCGTTGCAATATTATTTACTAGAGCGGTCAAGCTTGGACCTAAAGCAAGCCTTTCTCGGGAAGTAACCCGTGTTTTATTGCTTTCATTTTGTTTTTTTTAGTATAGATTTTCTCTCATGGAAATTTTTGTGTGCCCTTTGTTATGTACATAACTTGATATACTTTGGTGCATTTGTATTGGATCAAGAATCAAGAGTTGTGGGTTAAACTCTTAGAAAACTCTCACGAGAGCACACTCGTCCTCTAGAGCGATCTAGGGGTTTAAAGGGCTTGTCTTTGGTTGCTAAAATTGACCGTGATTCCTACGAAAGTTAGTTAGTGTACATTCTCGTCTCCTTTAGTGTGCTAGTATTGCTTGAATAAATCCTTCTCCTTTTCTCTTATGGTTTTGTCATGCTCAAGGACGAGCAAGAGTTATTAGGGGAATTTGATAAGTATCATTTATAACACATTTTAGGGCGTTTTTCTCCCTAAGTTTTAGGTTTATTTCGGTGTTTATTTGTTATTTCTATTCCTTTTAGTCTTGTTTTAGTTTATGGTTTTAGGCCTTAGTTGTGAATAATATGATTTTTGCTCGGTTTTTAGCTTGATTTGCGTGTTTTCTATGTGTTCTTTCACTCTTTTCTCTCTTGGTCTATTTGCGTAGGTGCTTGACGCTTTCTTCGATGCTTATGACCCGAGAAAAGTCAAGAAAGTTTAATAGAAGAAACTTGAAGCTAAAAAAGAAGCTAAGAAGCTTGATACAATTAGATTGAGAATATAAATTGTTGATTTGATCTAGGATAGTAGACACGACCTATTGTCCCCCGATCACTAATCACTTGTGATTATGGAAATTTACCTTAAATTTTCGCACATTATACTTGGAGTCGTGTCCATGTTACCATTCTCTAGCCACAACGCATTCTAGCTCGTGCTTATAAACAACTTCCTTATTAAGCATCTAATCCTTGCTAAGGATGTGCTTGCCACATCAATTCTCAAATTACATTTGTTTACATGTGTCAAGAACTTATCCTCTTTACTTATTAAACGTACTTTGGACTTTTCTTGATCATAATCTAACGATCCATCACCTAGATTTTATATTGATTGGTATTTTAAACTTCTCACGCTCTAAGCATGTAAGTTCAAATATTCACTTGGTTTTATACATATGGGTCGAAATCCTTTCAAAGTCCTTCATGTTTAACATGGTAAATTTCTCTACTCGTTTAAACATTTCATTAAGTCTATCCAATAGATCTTAATTCCCACTATGTACTAAGTATCACCTTTTGCTTGGTCCATTGTCGAAAATCCTTTCAAATCTAAGCATTTAGCATTTGACAGTCATTTCACATTAGAGTTCGTAAACATCTTGTTGGACCATACAAGATTGACTCTTGCTCACACTAAACTTCTTGTTCATAAGAATTTTTATGATTCTCCATAAGCAAAACCTTTTATTAACTTTATGAGAATACATGTTCCAAATCCTACATACAATGCTTCACTTAATCCCACAATGGATTTCTTAAGCTTGCTTTCAAATCTAGCATTATTTAGAATTACAAAACCCTTAGACTATTTCCATAGTCTCTTCCAAAATCCCATTTTAGGAAGGCGGTTATTTTATGGTATGAAATCCAATTGTTAATAGTTCTAAGCTACTCTTGGTTCGATAAAACGTCGCATCTAATGCTTCCATGACATTTTATCTCCATTGCCACGACATCTAAGGACTCCTTATTGATATCGTTGAGCTTAACCAAGACCAACTTGTATACCTAGTATACGTTACATTCCTAGGGAAGTAGTGATGCCTCGCTTTGGCGTAGCCCATCATTACGCGCATTAGTTTGGTAAGTGTTGTTCTTGGAATGGCAAATATGGCTCAATATTTTAGGGACCCAGGGTTTCTATGTTAGTTGATTTAAGTGAACTTAATTAACCATTGCAACATTTGGAAACCTAAACATGCATCTATCATACCATTCAATCATATATAAACACAATTATATATATAGAACATATGTAAAAGATGCATTTTGCAACTACCATGACCCCTTGAGTCTTCAAATGTCCATGGGTCTTTGATGCAACTTCTTGGCTTGTCTTCTTAGAAACGCCGTCTTCGAGAAATCTCCACAAAATATGCAACTACTAGTTACTATAAATAGGATTAATCTAAATAATAATGTACAAAAATACGCAATGGTACGCAGACCATAATTACATTTAAAAAAATACATGACGGATCAAAATCCATATTTACTATCTTAGTTGGGCCCCACTAGTTGCCAATTTCACAAAACATGTGATACAATAAACATTTCATTCATCCATTCACTATGTGTGAATTACCCATGTATTTTACAACGAAAAACAAGTAACAATGCATAACACGCGCAAAGTAGTGACTAACTTAGGTGGTTAATCCAATTAACACGCCTAATTAAAACTAGTCAAAGTTGTTTACCGATTATGTGATTAAAACGCAATAAATTAGCTCGAGTAATTAACGAAGCTCCCACTAAATTCCGCATCCAACTTAATTATTCCAATTAGTTAAGCTGGTTCACCCAAATTTTGCCAAAATATTTTGCGAATGCCGGCAAAGCCAAGGCCTAGTCTCGTTAAAATGATCGAGTGATTAAAACGGCAAAATAGCAAACACATAGCCCAACGATGCATTATGATCCCTAAGTGCTTAGCACTAAGGCTTGAGGTGCCTTGTGTGGTCGCACCCGCACAACCGCTTGTAGCCATAGCACGTGGGAGTGATCTCAATGTCGTATACACGTTACACCGGCCACATCAGCGCACTTGTACACACACAAGACATGGCCTCAAAAGTCCTAAATCATGCGAGCTTATGTTGCCTAGCCACACATCGCAGCACCAAGGCACCTTATCGTAGCACCTTGTGCGCATCACCCTTGCATCCTCGATGCACCAATCATGCACACATCGTACTATGTGTGTAGCAACATGCGTGCACCAAGCCTAAAATTGCAACACATTAGCATCACTTTGAGGCATAAACAGCCCATGCACACCACGACAACCACATGCGGGTTTCGAGAGCAGCCTGGTTAGCCATGTGGTGTGCTTTGGCGATCATTACCTCGATTTGCGTGCTTTTATCTCGGGATTTTAATCCCGATATGTGTGTGACATAAAAATCGATTCTAAATTTATTTTACAACCAACATTGAGCAAGAATGAAAATATAACAAGTCTAACTTAAATAAATTCAATTTAAGTACACAAACCAAAATTATTCAAGAACCATTCCTTAAATCAATTTTGGTTTATCATGATGCTAACAAATTGAAGGGCTATACTCAGAATTAATTTAACCATACATAAATTAATAATGAGATTTGACAAAATTAAAGAGGTTGGAAAAATAAACCCATTCATCTAATGAAAAATTTCCAATACTAACTTGCGTATAATTGAAAAATTACATCTTATAATATGAAGAGTAATTAAATTCAATCACAAGTTTTGAACTTTTAAGACTTTAATCAACTCAAAAAAAGATTAAATCCAAAAATTAGTTCAACATGGAATTTAGAAATCAAAGTTCCAACCAAATAATCAATTAAAGGTTGGATCTTTAACATATTAGGGACTTCAAAATTACACATTCACTATAAACATTCACACTTGAAGCAATTGATTTGCCAAAATCTAAAATTTCAAGTTTATGTGAAAAATAAGCTCACCAAATTAAGCACCAAATATGACTTCATATACATGCTTAATAAGGTTTATTATTGTAGTAGATTAGTGATGCAACCATACATTTAATCTACCTTTAACATGCCATAATTAATCAAGGTTTGAAGAGTTAAAATTTTTCGTCAAAAACGAAAAACCCCTCAAAAAACATGTCTCTAGGTGAATTTAGCTTCTGGAGAGCCATAAAAGAGGATCAAAAATGATTTCAAACATCAATTCCACCTAAATGTCACTATTTTTTGGTTCGAAATCAGAGTTCGTCAGCCAAAATTAGTATAAATACGAGATTAAAACTAATTAAAACGAGCTTCTAATCTTATTAGAAAGAAAAACCAGAAATTTGAATCCATTTTAAATCACCTCAATTAATTATTAGTTACAATAATTAAAATGAGCGCAGCTTCAATACCGCTATTGGGTTTCGTAGTGTCCAACACTACGCGGAATGAAACCCGCCCAAGACCCGCACTGTTGTATATTTGGATTAACACTCGAAATACACAAGGGATAAACCAAGGGATAGATAAGGCTAAAGAAGCAAAGGCTTCGTAGATAAAGTCACACCACTAAGTGATGCAAATCATGAAGAGTCCATTAGTCCAATCAAGCATGATCATCCTACAAGTCCAATTCACAAAGAAATCATTCTTGCTAAGTCATTTGAAGATCAAGTGTTAGATACTTTTTGTGCGCATGGACCGTTTCTTGCTAACCAAGGGTTTACTTGTTTACATTCTGGTTATGAATGTTAATGGGCATCCTAGGCACGTTTTGAACAGCCTTAGGCATAGGAAAAGGCGTCCTTGAAGCAAGGAGAAACTTCATTGCAAGTCATAAACATTTAGCATGAAGAAAGGCATGAATCAAGGGGAGGTTACTCCACGTTTTTTGCTGGTTCTTTATGGCTGCTTTTAAGCTTCTTTTCAGCAGTTTTTAAGAG
Source organism: Chenopodium quinoa (assembly GCF_001683475.1). Lineage (NCBI taxonomy): Eukaryota > Viridiplantae > Streptophyta > Magnoliopsida > Caryophyllales > Amaranthaceae > Chenopodium > Chenopodium quinoa. The sequence continues at coordinate 77,517 of NW_018744748.1, forward strand.
GTTAATTAAGGGTGATTAAAGCCTAAAATCAGTTAATAAAATCTGCTTAGCATAGGCGTGATTCTAGGCTAGGTTTTAGCTTTCATGTTTAGTTACAATAAACACACGTTAAGCTTGTTTAATGCGTGTAGTTTAGTACTAGTTTGTTTTCTTTATTTAAGCTTATGAAATGTAAGTGTATGGCAGATTATGATATATGAATTAAGAAAGTTTTCTCCTTAAAACTATTTATTCTTGTTGTTAAGATAAATCGTTTTTTCCAAGTTTAACTTGACGAATTTGAGTGGTTAAGTGAGTTTTCCTTCCATGCAAATTAAACAACTAGTGGGTTTTAAGTGAGTAATCCTTGCCTACATATCTTGTTTGTTTAAGTGAGTAATCCTTACAAACTAATCCTTCTTTCCTCTAAAAAACGTTCCTTAACCATTTCCAAAACAACCTACAAACCTTTACCCGTAATTTGACTTAAAACACCAACCTTTTTTTTTTCTTCTTTCCACTTAAGTTTGATCCATTAAGCTTGTATTAACTAAGACTTTCTATTAGTTTTTACATCATTTGGCGCGTCAGGTAGGGGGGAATTTCTGTCCAAAATGGATCAAGCAAACCCAAATGAAACCATTGACCAAAGGAGACTTAGAATGATGGAGGAAAACCAACAAAGACTCTTGGAAACCAATGAGCAATTACATGGTAATATAATGGCTCTAATGGCTCGTTTGTTGACACAAGAACAAAGGGATGGGCGTCAAAACCCTCCTAGATATGATGACAAGAGTCTAAAGGTGGATGTAGACCTTTTTGATGGTACTCTTGACCCTGAGAAGTACTTGGAGTGGGAGCAATCACTTGAGAGGTACTTTGAGTTCAAAGACGTTGAGGAAGATGAACAAAAGTACAAGATTGCTAAGGTAAAGATAGACAAGTATGCTGAAACTTGGTTGAAAGGAGTCCAAAGAAAACGAGAAAGCAATGGGAAAACTCGTAATTCTACATGGACCAAGCTTAGGAAGAAACTTAGGGGACGATTTGTTCCTTCTAATTACAAGAAATCCATGTATGTGAAATGGAGCACTTTGCAGCAAGGAAGGAGTAGTGTGGAGGAATACATTAAAGAATTCGAGAAACTTTCCATTGTGTGCGAAATAGTGGAAAATGAAGAACTCAAATTAGGGAGGTTTATGGCTGGTTTGGATAAGGACATTTATGAGAAAGTAGAAGTGCAACCCAATCTGACCTTTGATGAAGCTTGTAAGCTTTCGGTGAAATTTGACAATCAAAAGAAGAAGAAGAAACCTTCGAACCCTTTTGACCCAAAATTCAAACGCCCATTTAACCCACCAAAAGAAACCCCTTCCTTTCCAAATTCCACTACCAAAAAGAACCCTGCCTCGTTTGATCTTTCACAAAAAGAAAAAGAAAAAACCAAAACCGGAGACTTAAGTGACATTGTTTGTTTCAAATGCCATGGGAGAGGACATTACAAGAGAGATCGTCCTAATGCAAGAGCTTTAACCATACGAGAGCTTAAGAATATGACGGCACAACCTTTTGTCCTTGATGAAGAGAAGGAGAACGAAAATGGTAGTGAAAATGTACCTTTAGAGTCTTATGATCCTAATGAGGAGGAGGAGCAAGTTGATGACTGTTTTCCCGAAAAAAATAGTCTAGTAATGAGGAGAGCCCTCCAAATGCACGTGGAGGTTGAGAAAACCCCAATTCAAAGAGAAAATGTCTTCTTAACCAAATGCAAGGTTAATGAAGATGTGTGTGACTTGATTGTTGATAGTGGAAGTGAAGCTAATGTTGTGTCAAGTGATCTTGTTAAGAAACTTGACTTGAAGACTACTAGACATCCTACTCCTTACAAGTTGAGTTGGCTTGATAAGAGCAAGAGTACGGGAGTTAGAAAACAATGTCTAGTAAAATTTCAGATTGGTTCGTATGTGGATGAAATTTTATGTGATGTCATTCCCATGGATGCTTGTCACATTTTGTTAGGGAGGCCATGGCAAAGTGACAAAAAATAAATACATGATGGCCTATCAAACACCTACACCATTACTCACCAAGGCAGCAAGAAAGTGTTGCACCCCTTACCACCACAAAAAAGCCTTTCCCAAACACAATCCCCACCACCACAAAAAGAGCCCAAAAGAAAGGACATTTTGTTGCTTTCCTTAAAAGAATTCGAAAACTCTTTGGAGAAGGAAGATGAAGTGTTCTTATTGTTTTCTAAAGAGGAACACGAAGGTTTTGTCCAACAAAACCCTAGGCTAGTCGTATTGATCAAGGAGTATGAAGATGTTTTTTCTAATGAATTACCACAATGGTTGCCTCCTATTCGTGGTATAGAACATCAAATAGATTTGATTCCGGGAGCCCCCCTTCCGAATAAACACCCTTATAGATACAATCCCATGGAAACTAAGGAATTTCAAAGACAAAAGAAGTTGAATGCAAGGCATGCTAAGTGGGTGGAATTCCTACAATCTTTCAACTTTGCAACCAAGTACAAGAAAGGCAAAACCAATATTGTGGCGGATGCATTATCAATAAGGCATAATTTTCTTGAAATCATGGAAACTAAAATTCTTGGTTTCGAGGTCATGAAGGAATCATACAAAGATGATCTTGAACTCAAGGAAATCATGGAGTCTTGCAAGAATGGAGTCCACGGTTCATTTGTCATAATAGATGGTTTCCTTTTCAAAGGGAACAAACTTTGTGTTCCTAAAGGTGCAATTCGAGAGTTGTTGATCAAGGAAGCTCATGGAGGAGGACTTGCTGGTCATATGGGTATACAAAAGACCCTAGAAATATTACAAAGTCATTTTTATTGGCCAAAAATGTTAGCTAATGTGCACCAAGTTTTGGCTAGGTGTTCTATTTGTCAAAGAGCCAAAATGACGTTTCATAAGGGAGAGTATAAGCCTTTGCCCATTCCCGAAAGACCTTGGGAAGATTTGAGTATGGATTTCATAATGGCCTTGCCTAGAACAACTTGTGGAAAAGATTCTATCATGGTGGTCGTTGATCGGTTTTCAAAGATGGCTCATTTCATAGCTTGTAAGAAGGTGGATGATGCGTTCAATGTGGCGCAACTTTTTTTTAAAGAAGTGGCTAGATTACATGGTTTGCCTAGAACCATAGTTTTGGATCGTGACACTAAGTTTGTGAGTCATTTTTGGAAGTCCTTGTGGAGGCTCGTGGGTACTAAGCTACTTTTCTCAACAAGCCATCATCCACAAACGGATGGTCAAACCGAAGTGGTGAACCGAATTCTTGGTTCTTTGCTTCGTGCCTTAGTGAATAAGGGAGGTAAAGATTGGGACTTGAAGTTAGCTCATGCAGAGTTTGCCTACAATAGAACTCCAAGCAAAACTACAAAGTATTCACCTTTTGAAGTTGTGTATGGTGTGAATCCTTATGTGCCGATTGATTACATTTCGCTTCCTAAAGATAAGTTCGTGCATGGGACAGCCAAGGAGCATATAGAATTCATGATTGATGTCCATAAAGAAGTTAGGAAGAACATAGAAAAGGCAAATGAGTCATACAAGAAGCAAGCTAACAAAAACTTGAGAAATATGAAGAAGTTCGAAGTGGATGATCTTGTGTGGATATTCTTGCGCAAAGACAGGTTTCCTAAACAAAGGAAACACAAATTGATGCCTAGGGCAGAGGGACCTTTTCAAATCATGGAAAAGATCAATGATAATGCTTACAAAGTGGACCTTGGAGGGCAATTCGGAGTTTCATCAACTTTCAACGTGGGTGACTTGGCTCCTTATCTAGAAGATGATGAGTTGAGGGCAACTCCTTTCGAAGAAGGGGAGGATGAAGCAAATCATGAAGAGTCCATTAGTCCAATCAAGCATGATCATCCTACAAGTCAAATTCACAAAGAAATCATTCTTGCTAAGTCATTTGAAGATCAAGTGTTAGATACTTTTTGTGCGCATGGACCGTTTCTTGCTAACCAAGGGTTTACTTGTTTACATTCTGGTTATGAATGTTAATGGGCATCCTAGTCACGTTTTGAACAGCCTTAGGCATAGGAAAAGGCGTCCTTAAAGCAAGGAGAAACTTCATTGCAAGTCATAAACATTTAGCATGAAGAAAGGCATGAATCAAGGGGAGGTTACTCCACGTTTTTTGCTGGTTCTTTATGGCTGTTTTTAAGCTTCTTTTCAGCAGTTTTTAAGAGGTTAATTAAGGGTGATTAAAGCCTAAAATCATTTAAGAAAATCTGCTTAGCATAGGCGTGATTCTAGGCTAGGTTTTAGCTTTCATGTTTAGTTACAATAAACACACGTTAAGCTTGTTTAATGCGTGTAGTTTAGTACTAGTTTGTTTTCTTTATTAAAGCTTATGAAATGTAAGTGTATGGCAGATTATAATACATGAATTAAGAAAGTTTTCTCCTTAAAACTATTTATTCTTGTTGTTATGATAAATCGTTTTTTTCCAAGTTTAACTTGACGAATTTGAGTGGTTAAGTGAGTTTTCCTTCCATGCAAATTAAACAACTAGTGGGTTTTAAGTGAGTAATCCTTGCCTACATATCTTGTTTGTTTAAGTGAGTAATCCTTACAAACTAATCCTTATTTCCTCTAAAAAATGTTCCTTAACCATTTCCAAAACAACCTACAAACCTTTACCCGTAATTTGACTTAAAACACCAACCTTTTTTTTTTTCTTCTTTCCACTTAAGTTTGATCCATTAAGCTTGTATTAACTAAGACTTTCTATTAGTTTTTACATCATTTGGCGCGTCAGGTAGGGGGGAATTTTTGTCCAAAATGGATCAAGCAAACCCAAATGAAACCATTGACCAAAGGAGACTTAGAATGATGGAGGAAAACCAACAAATACTCTTGGAAAACAATGAGCAATTACATGGTAATATAATGGCTCTAATGGCTCGTTTGTTGACACAAGAACAAAGGGATGGGCGTCAAAACCCTCCTAGATATGATGACAAGAGTCTAAAGGTGGATGTAGACCTTTTTGATTGTACTCTTGACCCTGAGAAGTACTTGGAGTGGGAGCAATCACTTGAGAGGTACTTTGAGTTCAAAGACGTTGAGGAAGATGAAATTAGCTTGGATGTATGTGGACAAGGGTGTACTTGGACGCCCTTTAGTTGCTCCAAAAGCTGACTGAATTAAACAGCCAATTGAAGGCTGAAATTAAGGCTTAAGATGCTCCAATGTTGATTGATATCAACGGCCACTTGAAGGCTGAAGTTAAGGCTTGTAATGGCTTGTAATTCCTCTTTGAAAACTGATTGTAACTCCCAAGTCAAAGCTTTGAAATTCCTTGTAAAAGAATTTCGGATTCCAAGCTTAAATGGCTGCCATTTTGATGTATCTTTGCACTTGTACTTTTGGGTGAATGTGACAATATTTTTCGAACTAAAATCAGCTAAAAAGAACTAAGAAAAAATATAACTAATTTGCAAACTTAAAATGACTAAAGTTTACAATTTATTCAAAGCATAAAAAGAACTAAATAAACTAGTTAATAAGAACAACAAGAAATTCAAGGGATTGAATATCTTGCTTCCCATGGATAGAATGCATAGCACCAATACATGATGCTACATCTTGAACCAAAGAAATGTCCATAACCAAGTTGTTAGGCTTGGCTACAACATTCCCCCCTTCTTGAAAATAGTTTGCCCTCAAACTCGGCAACTCTTCAAACTCATCATAGTAAGGTGATAAATCAGCCACATTAAAGGTGCTAGAAAAACCATAATCTCCGGGCAACTCAACTTTCTAAGCATTATCATTCACCTTTTCAATAATAGCAAATGGACCATCACTACGAGGACTAACCTTGGACCGCCTTTTGGAAGGAAATCTTTCCTTTTGAAGATGAATCCAAACTAAGTCACCGGGCTGAAAACGGACCTCCTTTCTTTTCTTGTCATAGTATGCCATGAGGGATCTAAAATTCCGCACAAATCTTCTATAGAAACAAGCAAGTCCATAAAAGCTTCGAACTTGTTGAATGGTTTGTTGCGTGGGCTACTCACGAATTGCATCAACTTTCTTTTCATCAACTTCAATGCCTTGTGATGAGACTTTAAAGCCAAGAAAAATAACTTGGGAAGTGAAGAAATGACACTTCTCTAAGTTACCATACAATTTCTCACGTTCAAGGGCTTCAAAAACCTGTTGCAAGTGCATAGAATGCTCTTCTTCCTCCCTACTATACACCAAAATATCATCAAAATAAACTACAACAAATTTACCCATGAAAGGTTGCATAACCTGATTCATAAGGCGCATAAATGTAGATGGTGCATTAGAAAAACCAAATGGCATCACAAGCCACTCATAGAGGCCCTCCTTTGTCTTGAAAGCGGTCTTCCATTCATCTCCTTCGAAAATTCGAATTTGATGATAGCCACTTCTCAAATCAATTTTATAGAACACTTTAGAACCATGCAAATCATCAAGTAAATCATTCAACCTTGGAATAGGAAACCGGTACTTGATAGTGATTTTATTGATTGACCTACTATCAACACACATTCTCCATTCTCCATTCTTGTTAGGAACAATCAAAGTAGGACAAGCACATGGACTAAGAGACTTACGAATAAGACCCTTGGACAGTAATTCTTCCACTTGCCTCCTAATCTCTTCGGTTTCTTTTGGATTGGTTCTATAGGCTGGTTTGTTTGGGAGCATTGATCCGGGAACAAGATCAATTTTGTGTTGTATGTCATGTTTTGGGGGTAGGCCATGGGGAATGTCTTCGGGGAAAACATGGGAAAAGGTTTTGAGAAGAGGAGTGAGGAGTGGGTGTGGTTCTTTTTGTGTCGGTTGGGAAGGGGTATCAAGTTGGCTTAAAATGAATTGTTTGTGAGCTTTATACTCATGCAATTCTGATTTTATGAGAGTGGTAAGGGAAGTGGGGGGTGTGGATATGGGGTGGCCGTTTCCTAGGTTTAGAGGGGTAAGGAGTATTTTCTGTCCATCCTTAGTGAAGGAATATGTGTTTTTATACCCATCATGCATCACACGCCTATCAAATAGCCAAGGTCTACCAAGTAAAATATGACATGCATCCATAGGTATAACATCACACCATAATTCTTCCTCATAAGTTTTACCAATGCTAAATGATAACAAGACTTGTTGTGTTACTTGAATCCCTTTACCATGATTTAGCCATTGAATCACATAAGGTTTAGGGTGAGGGACGGTTTTTATTTTCAGCTTGTCTATCATTACTTGTGAAGCTACATTGGTACAACTACCTCCATCAATAATCAAGGTACATACCTTACCACCAATGGTGCAACGAGTGTGAAAGATTGCCTCACGTTGCAAACTCCCTTCTTTGCCAATCAGATTGCTTAGTGTACGTCAAACCACCAAGCATTCTCCTTCATCCGGTCCAAGACACGCATACTCATCATTCTCCTCAAGGTTGCTGTCCACTTCAATTTCTAATTCATCCTCCTTTTCATGCTCAATCAAAGTGACAATCCTTTTATTTGGACAATCACTAGCCAAATGTCCAAGGCCTTGACACCGAAAACATCTTCTTGGGCTGGTTTTGGGTTGGAATTTCGGGTGTTTTGTGAAGGTGGTTTATAAGTAGGCTGAATCGATGTGGGTTTGAAAGGTGGGAAATTGGATGTTTGCTTTATTTGGGGTAATGAGGTTTGAGGTGCAAAACGTGATGATTCACTTTTGCCTATTGCTTTTTGTTGCTGCTCAATCTTATGTGCTAAGATAATGAGCTCTTCAAGGGTGGTGTAAGGGTGTAGCTCGGCCACATTGGCTATTTTTGGGTCAAGTCCTCCCAAAAAGCGCACCAATGTTTGAGGTTCATCTTCCTCTACTCCACACTTCATGACAAATCCTTCAAATTCCCTAGCATATTCTTCTACTGATTTTATACCTTGTTTGAGGTTGTGGAACTTGGAAAAGTTTTCTTGCACATAGTATGTGGGAAGAAACTTTTGTTTCAACATTTTTTTCATCTTGGTCCACGATCTCACTTTCTCTTTGTCTTGCCCTTTCCCTTTTGGCACACACACTAGCCCACCAAGTTGAGGCATATTTTCTTAACTTCAAGGCTACAATCTTCACCTTTTTTTCTTCCGGTGTTTGCTTGTAATCAAACACTCTCTCCACCGTTCTAAGCCATTCTACAAACTCATCAGCATCGAGTTTGCCATCATACTCCGGGATGTCAGCCTTAATGTCATTATTAGGCCGTGACCTTTCTCTTTTATGAAAAGGTCTATCATTGTGATTGAAATTAGATTCACTCAATTCTTCATCACTATGATTGGGTGAACCCTCTTTTTGATGGCGCAACTTAGTAGAAAGATCTTTTAACTGATCTTGCAAATATTGCATTTGCTTCTCCATATCTTCTTTCTCTTGTGCAACCTTATTGACATATTCTTGCCAATTAGGGGGTGGGATGTCGGACATGGTTTGTGTTTGGGGTATGTGTTTGGGTATGTGTTTGGGGTATGTGTTTGGGTATTTGTTTTTCTAGATCCCCCTCCTTCTAGCGCCAAATGTTGTAAATTTGGAGTAACACTCGAAATACACAAGGGATAGTTAAGGCTAAAGAACCAAAGGCTTCTTAGATAAAGTCACACCACTAAGAAACTGTTTGGATTCCTAAGATCACAAGCCAACTAGTAGCCTAAACTAGCTAACTAAGCAAAGGAAATGAAATTCCAAATCCAAGAATTTCAAGGTTTTGTTTCTAATACAAGAAACGAATGTAAGACAATTTTTTTTGTTTGAATAATCTGATTTTTTCATTCACATTTGCTTGCTATTTATAGTAAACAAGCATCCTTAAGTACAAGCTTACTTAAGTGGCTGTTCAGCTCACTTGTTACACGCCTAAGCTAAAGCTAAGTACAAATCAGCTTTTGTTGTCTAGATACATTAATAAAAGAAGCCTTATTTAACTAGATACATCAAAGAGAAAATGGTGGCTTATAACCTCCAAATTAAGGCTGAAATAAAATCAGAATTAAGAGAGTGTAACTCCCCTTAATTCACGCCCATCCAAGCAGCAAGTTAGAGATGTATTTCCTCCAATATTAACGCCCAAATTCAAACAGCAAAGAAGTGTAACTCCTCCTTGTTTCAAGCCTTGAAATTAGCTTGAATGTATGTGGACAAGGGTGTACTTGGACGCCCTTTAGTTGCTCCAAAAGCTGACTGAATTAAACAGCTAATTGAAGGCTGAAATTAAGTCTTAAGATGCTCCAGTGTTGACTGATATCAACGGCCACTTGAAGGCTGAAGTTAAGGCTTGTAATGGCTTGTAATTCCTCTTTGAAAACTGATTGTAACTCCCAAGTCAAAGCTTTGAAATTCCTTGAAAAAGAATTTCGGATTCCAAGCTTAAATGGCTGCCATTTTGATGTATCTTTGCACTTGTACTTTTGTGTGAATGTGACAATATTTTTCGAACTAAAATCAGCTAAAAGGAACTAAGAAAAAATATAACTAATTTGCAAACTTAAAATGACTAAAGTTTACAATTTATTCAAAGCATAAAAAGAACTAGAATAAACTAGTTAATAAGAACAACAAGAAATTCAAGGGATTGAATATCTTGCTGCCCATGGATAGAATGCATAGCACAATACATGATGCTACATCTTGAACCAAAGAAATGTCCATAACCAAGTTGTTAGGCTTGGCTACAACACGCACGCTAATTAATTTAACTAAACATGTAATCACATTATTAAACCAAAAAATAGAGAGAAAGAGAAAAGACATTATTACCCTCGACGCGTGCTTTGCTTGCTTACGAGCTCTTACCTGAAAGCTCTAGCCTCGCAAGTGCGTAGGCCTCCAACGACTCGCACCCTCGACCCGATCTGAGCGGTCTCTACCCCAAAGGTTAGTTGGGGCTAGACCGAAGAAAAAATAGAGTATTACGAACTTAAAAGTTTTCTGACTTTCAAGGAGATGCCTTATTGAATTCAACTCAAGTGTTTTTTCCCAATCCCAAAACTTGGGTATTTATAGGGAAGGGAGCCTTGATTTCCCATCTCCCTTCAACGTGGGAGATTTTCATTTTGTTCAATTTATTTTTAATTCAAAAATAAATTAAATTGCAAATGAATCAACAAGCTCCAAGTGGCACATAGTGAGCAAGAGTAGGTGAGGACCACCAAAGGGGGGGGGACAAAAGCATCACTTACTCCCCAAGAAATAGCACCAAGAGCGATCCCATCCATTGACCATTGCTTACTTTACGCATGGCTAGTTGGCAGCCTGCCTTAGCTGCCAAGGTATCCCAGCTGGCGCCTAGTACGAAGGTTGGGCTGCACAGCGAGCTCGCACACGCATGCTTGCAGCAAGCAAGCCACGCAAGCAATGCGGACTGCTGCTGCGATTCGTGCTGCTGTGCGAGAGTGCTGCAATGCGTGTGGCTGGTGTTGCCTTGCTAGCAAGCACGCACATCCGCAGCACATGCCCGCATAGCAGGCGGCTTACGATGCTCGGGCTAGCGAGGCCCATCAGGCACTTGCGTGCTGCCGGCCTTGTGATGTTGAGGCTGGTGCTTATATGTGTGAGGCACTAGCATGCTAGCACACCTAGCGCGTATGCAATGTTGGCCATGCCGCACCAGCTAGCTTGCCAGCGCTGCTAGCAAGCTCGGCATGGTGCGTGGCCTTGCATACTAGCACGCTAGCATGCTCGGTGAGCAAGCCTAGCACACACATGCATGCTTGGCTTGTGGAATGCCTTGCGATGCATGCAGTGGCCTAGGCTAGCCTAGCACTCGAATGGCTAGGCAAATGCGAGGCTACGACTTAGCTCGTACTTGTCGCTTGCTTGATATCTCTTTTTGTATTCTAATTCGAATCGACTTATGACGCTCGGTTTCGACGCTCTAAGCTCGGTATCCGACATCTTTGTTCGTAATACTCTATTGACTCATTTAATCCTTCAGATTGATTCGTCTTCTCGAATCAGTTACTCGATTGGGGTGCGACCCGAAGGGTTCAGTCAATATTAAGCTGTAACATTAATTATATATTAATATTTGTGATCGGAAGCGACCTCCACCTAGGCATTCCGATCACTTTACCACACTAAAGAATTAGCTTTCTAATAATTCCGAACGCTCTATCAAAATAATACACTAGTTGGAAGGACACCATTCCTTTCACGTTGTTGGTATCGTTGAAGTCAAGTTTGATCGAGATTAGGACATGTTCTTCCCTAGGTGATACTAATAAGACTCCTACACCACACCCTTTCTGTAGGGTTTCATAGAGACCATCTCTACGCGGAATAGAAACCCCCCAAGACCTGCCCCAATAATCAAAAAAATTAAAGCATGCATAAACATAATTAACCAATAATTAAGAGAAGGGAGAAAGAAGTTATACCCTTGAAGCATGCTTCGCTCGTAAACCGATCTCTTACTTCTAAGCTTAAAGCCTCACAAGAGTGACGGCCTCAAACGGCTTATACCTACGACCCAACCCGAACGTTCTTCGTCTTAAGGGTTAGTAATGAAAGGAATGGTGTCCTTCCAACAAGAGTATTCTTCCGATAGAGGGTTCTGAATTATTACAGAGCTAATTCTTCAATAAGGTTAAGTGATCAGAATGCCTAGGTGGAGGCCGCTTCCGATCAGTAATATCAATGTATAATTGATGTTACAACTTAATCTTAACTGAACCCTTCGGGTCGAACCCAATCGAATCACCGATCCGAGACGATGAATTAATCCGAAAGGATTTGATGAGTCAGCAGTGTTTTATGAATACAGACGTCGGACATTAAGCCTAGGGCGTCGAGACCGAGCGTCGCAAAATCACAAAGCGACAAGTATAAATGTAGCCGTAGCACCACAATGGTCTAACCATGTGGATGCTAGGCTAGTTCAAGCTAGCATGCACCTAGCATGGCTAGGCGCAAGCCTAAGCACGCTAGGTGTGCTAGGTGCACCATCGCAGCCTAGGTGCACCATTGCAGCCTAGGCTTGCACATGGCAGCTTATCGCAAAGCACAACAAGCCCCAGGCAGCCCATCGCAGCTAGCAGCGTGATAGCCTGGGTGCCTGGGTGCGAATGGCAGGCTATCACAGCACCCTAGCAGCACGCACAACACCATCGCAGTGCTAGGCACATGCGTGTGTGCATGTGCGTGTGCACTGTCGCCTAGCAGCACAAAGTTGTGTGCTTGTGTGCGTGCCTTCGCATGGCAGCACCAAGCACAGCGAGCTAACAAGTAGCACTGGCCTTGCGTATGTAAGCACCATCGCAGGCCACGCACCAAGCATAGTGCACCTGTGTGTGTGCGTGCCTCGCACCAAGCATAGTAGTGCTAGGCACTGACTGATGCGTGTGTGAGCGTTGCGTGGTGCATGGTGCGCAGCGTGCTGCGTGCGTGGTGCGTAGGATGATGTGAGGGAAGGGCCAGCATCCGTGGCTCGCTAGCAGCACGCATGGTGGATGTGCTAACAATGGCGCGCAAGGAAAGAGTGGGGGCTAGCCTATGCGTGGGCTGCTGAGGGCCAGTGCCAGCACTACGTGCTAGCAGCGCCCAGCGCCAGCCCACAAGCACCAGCACCAGCCCAGCACCAGCACGCACTGGCTGGCTGGCTAGGTGCTGGGCAGCAAGGCAGTGCTAGCTGGCAGCCAGCTAGCCTCCCTTGATCCGGTTTTGTGCAAAGTTGTGGGGACCAAATCAAGGCCTTGGGGAGCAAGGCATATGGTCCCCCACCAAACCTTGGCCACAACTCTCTTGCAAGAGAACATGCCACTTGTCGCAATATGATTAACTTGATTATTTATTTAATTTGGAAATTAAATAAATGATTGATTTTCAACACTCCCACAATGGTGGAGGATGAAAAACCAAGGGTTCATTTCCCTATAAATACCATGCTTGGGTATTGGTAAATGAATAACCTTGAGTGGAATTAAAAAGGCAACTCTAAATATGAGTAAACCTTTGATTCGTAAAACTCATAGTTATTTTTTCCGGGTCTTGACTAACCTTCAAGACTTAGGACGCTCGGGTCGGGTTGAGGGTACGATCCGTCAGAGATCTCGTGTTTTCGGGATTTTGAAGTAAGGGCTCTTTGGGAGCGAAGCACGCAACAAAGGTATAATTCTTGTTCTTAATCTTGTTTGATTAAGTTTAATATGCTTGTTAATTGTTTTAATTAAGGGGAGGGTCTTGGTGGGTTTCCTTCCGCGTAGTGTCGGGTCACTACGAAACCCTACAGCAGTATCGGAGCCACGATCCTTTTAATTTTTGCAATTAATTTTTAATTAAGGTGTTTTACAAGAATTTATTTTTCTAGTTCATGTTCTTCTAATTAGATTAGATGCTCGTTTTAATTAATTTTAAAAATCGATTTTATTTTCGATTTGGCTGTCGAACCCAGATTTTGGCTCAAAAACTGTGATTTTTGGGTGGAATCGACATTCTAGAACAGATTCAATCCTTTCAAGGCTTTCTAGAAGACAAATTCGAACCAGAAACCCAATTTAAGCCTTGATTAATGCAAGCATTACAAGGTTAGATTAAATGCACATTTGCATCACTAATCTACTTGTTTTAAAATATCCTTAAGCATAATAATGGAGTTTTTATTGGTGCTTAAGTTGATATACCAATTTTTCACTTAAACTTGTTTTTCACAAATTTTGCAAATAAATTGCAATAAAGTGTGAAAACTTGTTGTGATCTTGTAATTTTAAGTTCCCAAGTAATGTTAAAGTTCTAATCTTTAAAGGTTTAAATGATTTGAACCCTAACCCTAAATTCCATGTTGAACAAAGTTTGGATTTTTTCATTTTGGTTGATTAAAATCCATCAAGTTCAATTACTTGTTAGTAAAATTTGATTAATCTTCATATTGGAAGATGTAATCTTGACATTTTACACCAGTATAAAAGTTGGAAAATTTTATCGTTGGATGGTTAATTTATTTTTCCAACTCCCATTTGTCAAATCCATTATTAATTTGCATATTGGCAAGATTAATTCTTGGACATAGCTCATTTTATTTTAAGCATAAAGTTAGACCTAATTTTGTTCAAAATTGAAATTTTGGATAATTTAGGCTTGTGCACCAATAAAATAAATTTTATTTAAGTAGGTCTTAATTTTATTTTATTTTATTTTTCCTCAAATTGATTCTAAAATATAATTTAGAATTAATTTATGCCACACATAAATCGGAATCAAAATCTCGAGAAATGCACGCAAATCGATGCAAAACCGCAATCGTTACCAAGGCTAGCCGGGCTGCCTAGCAGCCCACATGTAGGCTGCCTGTGGTGCGTATATGGATGTGCATCGTTGGTGCGTGGCTGTGTGGCGAGGAGGCATCTACGTAGTGCGTGTGCTGGTGCATGGGCCTCAGGCTGCTAGTGCGCTTGTGCTGCTGCTGGGCAGCGAGGCAGCAAGCCTCAGCCAGCCAGCCCACTGCTGCCTGCGCCAGCAAGCTGCTAGCATGCGTAGCGTGCTACTGGTGCTAGCTAGCAAGGTAGGCTGTGCTGGGCACACTTGCTAGCTGCCAGCACCGCGCACCATGGCGCAGGGCCATGGGTTGCCTAGCAGCCATGGTGCGCACCCTCAAAGGGCTTTGTGGGACATTTTGCTTAATGCTTGAGCTGTGATTTTGCGAAATTTTTTGCCATTTTAATAATTTTAAATAATTATTTTAACGAGGCTAAAAACCTCGATTTTTTATTATGCAAAATTTTGACAAATTATGGGTTATGCCGACTTAATTAATCGGATTAATAAATACGGGTGCGGAATTTAGTGGGAGCTTAATTAAGTGCGTTAGCATTTTGCGTTTAGAAATAATGGATTAAACAACTTTGATTAGTTTTAATTAGGCGCGTTAATTAGATTAACCACCTAAGTTAATTACTAGTTTTGCGTGTTTAATTATGTATTTCGTAAAATTGCATGGGCCATTCACAAATAGTGAATGGGTGAATGGAAGATTTCTTTCAAAACAGGTCTTTGAAAATGGCAACTAGTGGGGCCCGACTAGGATAGAAAATACGGACTGTTCCGTTATGTATTTTTGTAAATCTAAATATGGTCTGCGAACCGTTAAGTATTTTTGTACTTTTAGATTAATCTTAGTCGTTCTAGCTAGCTTCTTTTATTTCATTTTGGCCAATATGTCTCAAAACGGCGTTTCGATGAAGACGAGCCAAGATGAAGACCCATGGAAATTGAAGATTTAAAGGGGTCATGCTAGTTTCCAAATGCATCTATTTTATGCTTTATATATATAAAATATATATATATATATATATATATATATATATATATATATATATTGTTATTATATATGATTGCTAGATGCATGTCTAGGATTTCAATTATGTTGCGACGATTAGTTAAGTTCACTTAAATTAACCAACATAGAAACCCTAGGTCGCTTTATTAATATTGAGCTAAAATTTGTCGTTCTAAGAACAACACTTACCGAACTAATGCGCGTAAGTGATGGATTACGCCAAAGCGAGGCATCACTACTTCCCTAGGAACGTAAGGTATACTAGGTATACAAGTTGTCTTGGTTAAGCTCAACGATATCAATAAGGAGTCCTTAGATGTCGTGGCAAAAGAGATAAAATGTCAAGGATGCATTAGATGCGACATTTTATCAAACCGAGAGTAGCTTGGAGCTATTAGCAATTAGATTGCTTACCTTAAGATATGTAATGATTAAGATAAGCCAAAGCATGCTTAACCATTTCTTGATCTTTGGGATCTCGAAATCATTTTATTCTCGCCCATAAGGGACAATTTTAAATGCGTGGGTAAAATGCTCAATAAGATTGAATATATGCATGAACGTTTTAAATTTCAACTTATTGATTTATGAATGGTTTTTCACTTCAAATTCTTTCAATTGTAGAATCATGTCTGCAAGTAACTCAAACAACAACCAATTCTCTTTGCGCTCAATTCTCGGCAAGGAGAAGTTGTGCGGCCAAACTTCCTTGATTGGAAAAGAAATCTCCGCATTGTACTAATGCAAGAGCAAAAGGAATACGTCCTTGATGAGGAAATGCCCGACGCTCCCAATGAGGAGGTCACTCAAACTGCCCTTAACCGATGGCAAAGTGCCAATCGGGATGTCAAATGCATCATGTTGGCCACCATGTCTCCGGACCTTCAAAAGACTTTCTTTGAAAAGGAGACAACTTTTGAGATCATTTGTGAGCTTCAGAATATGTTTCAAGAGCAGGCCCGAATTGAAAGGTTCGAAACCCACAGGCAGATCCTTGAGAGCAAGCTCAAGAAAGGAGAGTCAGTCAGCCCGCATGTCCTCAAAATGATTGGATTATTTGAGAACATGGAAAGGCTTGATGCTGGGTATTCAACTGAAATGGAAATTGACATCATTCTCCACTCCCTTCACAAAGGCTATGATCAGTTCAAAATGAACTATAACATGCATAGTATGGAGAAAACCCTCACCGAGCTTCATGGTATGTTGAAGGAAGCCGAGAAAACCCTCAAGGATGAGGGCAAACATGACATACTCATGCTGAGGAAGGGCAAGCTGAAAGGAATGGTGTCCTTACAACAAGTGTATTATTCCGATAGAGGGTTCAGAATTATTACAGAGCTAATTCTTCAGTAAGGTCAAGTGATCGGAATGCCTAGGTGGAGGCCGCTTCCGATCAGTAATATCAATGTGCAATTGATGTTACAGATTAATCTTAACTGAACCCTTTGGGTCAAACCCAATCGAATCACCGATCCGAGACGACGAATTAATCCGAATACAGACGTCGGAAATCGAGCCTAGGGCGTCGAGACCGAGCGTCGTAAAATCACAAGCAACAAGTATGAGCGTTGTTTCGGGGTTTTCTGATGTCCTGCGGGAGAGTTACAATTCCGAGACTGGAACCGGACGCCTGTACCTGCAAAATAACGGAGACTCCTGGGAGCTCCGCCTCCAACGGTCAAGTTAGTACCTGATTAAGGAGTAATTAATGCGGAAATTAAAGTGATTTGGTCTCTCTAAGTGAGAGTGTTTAATTTAGGTAATCTGCTTTGTTAGCGAGATCATCCGGTTATTACTGTGTGTAATTAATGTGTTTTTTCCGTAATTTTTCTGTTCTCTCCCTTAATGAGGATTAAGGGAGGTATTTATAACCTTGGAAAACGTGCCCATCCTAGGTTTAGGTAAACCTAGGGCCGATTGGGCTTCCCTCGAAAGTTGGGCCTGGGTGGCCGGTTTCTCCATTAGGCATGGAGTATGCCACATGTCTTGACATAACAGGTCCAAGGTGGACGAATAAGCGCGTGCCACGTGGGAAGCCCTGACTGTTCCAACTGGGGACACTTGGCAGGACCTGATTGGTCCACGTGGCGCATTCCGATTGGTGGGAGCAAAATCCCCTAATCATTTGCCCCTCACAGGTGGCACGTGATTGGTCACGTGTTACCTATGACAGGTGTCGCACTGTAACAGGCGACGGCCTGCTACAGGTGTCAGTCGGCGAAAGGACGAGAGATTTTCCCGCCCAAATTTTGAATTCTGAAAGTGACCCTACGCCTTCTCACTTCGCCTATATAAGGGAGAGTTGTCTTGAGTCATTTTCACACTTTGTGAACTTTTCGAGAACATTCGGACCCCTGAACTTGCTCTGACATTTTGGACCTTTTCTGCCTACCGCCTGTTCTGACAAGCCGACTACACAGGATTTTCAGAACTTCATCAACCGTCACTCGTTCAGGTAACTCAGTTCTCTTACTCTTAATTTTCTTTTTATTTTCTGAAAGGGCACCATGGAAGCACACGACACGACCTAGGTTAGTGATCAGCCGGTCACCGGGGACGGCTGAATCTAGGACTAGGAGTGCCGCCTGCCCTTTTCCGGACCCATCTTTGCCCTTTATACAAAGTCCGACTGTATCTGTGTCTATGTAGAGCAGGATGGCCAGAACAAAAAAGACAGCTAGGATCTCAAATTCAGACGGCTCCTCCCACAGGGTGCCGCTTAGTGAAACATCTGACCTGGCGCCAGATGTGGAAGTGAAACAAGGCGGCCTGGATGCCGGCAATTCTGTAAGGGGAGTCATAGTGACCCCTTCCCATTTAACAGTGAACAAATCTGCTCCTTTTCAAAGAGAGGAGGCGGGCCCCTCCGGGAGAGGGGAGGAGTCGTCCTCTTCGGACTCGTCGGAGGACGATTCCGAGTCAAGCTCTTCTGGCCATGCTTCTTTGGGTACAGAAGAGAAAAACAGCCTCCTGTAAGAGGCGAGACTTTCTCACGCAGTTGAGAAGGGGGACAATTGGGCGGAACCATCCGCCTCTTACCGAGAGCTAAATACCCCCTACTACTGCACGGTACCTCGGGGCCGAATCACAGCCATGCAAGAGAAAGTGGAGAGCTTTATTGCAAACCACACCATGGGCCCCGATTTTCTAGTGTTTGTGCCGGATCCAGAAGACACAGTCGTCTGGCCGGCTGGTTCCAGTTATGATAGCGCCTGCTTTGGCTGCTACGAGGCGGCCATCAAGGCAGGGCTTCGCTTCCCATTACATCCGGCTGTTCAGCGGATTTTGGATGGGTATGAGTTGGGGTTATGGTAGTTAGCCTCAAACTCCTAGGTCAACGTACTCGGCTATGTGGTCGGGTGCGAACTGCACGGGGTGGAGCCGAGCTTCGAGGCTTTCGCCCATATGAACTATCTTAGCCAGACCCCTAAGATAGGCGGTACCGGCTGGTATCAATTGACAAGCCACAGGGGCTACCTCATGAAAAGAGGTAAAGCAAACAAGTGGAAGGACTGGAGGAGCACCTTCCTCATCATTGAGAGTTCAGACATTGAGCTGAACAAGCGCTTCAATAGGTGGAACAGGAATCCGCCCCTTCTTGCAGGCGGCCGTAGCATGCCGCCTGTTCCCGCCAAGGCTAAGAAAGAGATCCTTGATAAAGGACTCTTTAAAGTAGAGTCGAGGGTCGACTCTACTTCAGGGGTACGAGAGCAAGTACCCCTGCACTACGTCCCGAGCTTCAAGTGGCTCTATGACGAGTACTTTTTGGCCGCCTGTGGCCTCAGCAGTCGGTGCTCAAGAGGTAGTCGGCCTGTCGAATACTCTGTTGTTCCATACATTTGTTGTTTATCTTTTATTAACTTTGTTGTTTGTTTTTGCAGCTGACGCCATGAGCAAAATCATCGCCTCCAAGACTGCGGCGGCCATGTTGCGGGCCTCTATTATGCAACAAGCTTCAACCGACTCCCCCAAAAAGGGGGCACCCTTGGTGAGCTCCAAACCTTTCACCCTCTTTTTGGAGTGTTTATGCATATACTGACTTTTTTCTTCTGTTTTAGACGGGTGCTCCAAGAGCTTCATCTTCCCAGCAGCCGGACCCCAAGGCCCGGAAGACGACTGTTGGGAGCTCTCCTGGTTCTGCCAAGAAACAAGTGGCGGCTGAGAAACAGCCGGCCACTTCTTCTAAAACTCCAACTAGGCCGCCTAGAGGTATGAAGTTGTCCTTGTAAATTTTAGACTTGCTCCCTTTTTTACTAAGTCTAATCCGTTTGTTTATGCTTGATGCAGTCGGCCCCCAGGAGCCTGACTTGGTAGAGATGGCCAAGTCTATGATCAGGGCAGTTCCTCCAGCTGAAAGGGAGGCGGTCAGGGGTGTCGGCACCCTTGACCTTGACGGGATTGCAGGGGTCCTTGCTGAGGTATACTTAGCATATTTTTGAGTATTTGGATTTCTGGACGCCTGTTTCTTTGTACTTAGGCCCTGCTCTGAGTGAACGGCCTTCGCAAGCCGCTTGATCGGAAGAACAAAGAGGTAAAGGCTGCAAAAGCTATGGCCGCCTCTGGCTGTGATAAGGCAATGTTTCAAATTGCCCAAAATGAAGTTCTGACCATTGATATTCTTTATTATCAGGCGCAGGCTACCGCCGCTGTTCGGGCTCAGTTAGAGGCGGCCCAGAAGAAGAATGACGAGCTGGAGGCGACCATCACAAATCTCAAGGCCGAGCTGAAACCTCTTCGCCTGAAAATGTACTCTTACGAAGCCATGGAGAAATCCTTGGCCAGCGTAAAGGAACGCCTGGTGACCCAGGAGAAGAGTCTTACCCAAGAGCTCTCGGAAAAGGCCGAGCAAGAGAAGAAAGAGCTGGTCCGGGAGATGATGGAAGACTCCGCTCAAATCCAGCGCATGACCTGGGGCCGCCTCTTCCCCAGTGCCGACTTTGCCTCTTGGGAAAGAACGTACCGCCAGTGTTCGGATACATATAATTAAGAGATCCTGGCGGCTGCTGAAGAAGAGGCGTTGGAGGAAGCGTTGGAGGAGGAAGAGCCGGTAGTGGCGCTTGTGCCGCTTGGGGGTAAGGCATCAAAAAAGGATGCAGCTGAAGCCGAGTCCAGCAAGAAGAGTGCTGACTAGGCGGCAGCTGCTAATACTGAACTGCCCCCTTCTTAAGCTTTATGTATTCCTTCCACGGCCTGCGTGCCGTTTTCTTTGTATTTACCCGGCTAGGGGGCCGGGGCTTTGAATATTTTGCTGGTCTTTAATGACCGGCTTATTTTTAATGATTTGTTCTTGCCTCAAATTTGTCTAAGTATTGAATATTCCAATATCCAATTGTTCACTAGACCGACTGTTTTACATGGCCGATAGTTGCAGACAGGTACGGAAAGTTACTCACGCCGCCTATGCCCCTGGACGACTGGTTGTCTGTTTCCAAGATAGACGGTCAGTCGGCCATTTATCCAATCGGTATTCGAACTATTTTAAAGACTGGGTCCTTTTTAGGCAGGCGGTCCTGTCTTTTGTAAATTTAATCAAGTAGGAAAGTGGTCTGACCAAGTAAACATGAGTGTTACCTAGTCGCCAAGGAACTGAGTAGTTGAGATAACAAGCGGCGGGTACCGGTTGTTTCCCTTTATTCAATATTTGTTGGCTTTTAACTCGTAATTTGTTAACTTAGCAGGAGTAGTGGTTGAGAGCCCCTGTTTGATAAAAACAAGCGGACGACTCATACCTTTTAGGCTCCATACTAAGTTTGAGGGAGTGACTATAAGTTAACATAGGAGTTACTTAGTCTCCGTCACACTAGATTGAGTAGTAGAGGTTCCAGGCGGCGGAGGCCGGCTGATCCCCTTGATTCGCCAATGTTTGTTGGCTATTAACTCAATAGGTTACCTAGTAGGAATAGGGGTTTGAGTGCCCCTGTTTGCCAAAAAACAGGCGGTCTACTCAAACCTTTTAGGTTCCATACCAATTTTGAGAGAGTGACTATGAGTTAACATTGGAGTTACTCAATCGCTGTCACTCTTGCTTGAGAAGTAGAGGTACCAGGCGGCGGAGGCCGTCTAGACCCCTTGATTCGCCAATGTTTGTTGGCTATTAACTCAAGAGGTACCCCCTGCATTTGTCCCAAGTAATACAGGCGGTCATCTGACTCAGATGTCAACTGCTACCACTAGTTTGGTTAGTGATAGAGTTATCCTTGTCTCAAAAACGGCTACGTGGTTGCCCTTAGGGACAGTCGTATAGGTGCCGTGTAATTAGTTTATAGAACAATGTTCCACCCAAAAGGGAGCTGCTCTCTGCGACGAATTTCATCCGGAGGGATGCCGCCGGACGCCTGCTATGATGTTGGGACAGGTCGTATTAGTTTTGTAAATTTGATCAGTTGGCTTGGCGCCTTGTCTGATCATTCAGCCTGTGGCCTTGGTAAGTTCTTGGTGAACGTAGGTGCTAAGTAAAAGGAGGGTAGCCGCCTGTTAGGCACAGGGTCGACCAGGCCCCAATCTTTTTAGCTAAGTATTAGGGGGGTGGCTATGTGTTTGGAACCAGTCGGCCATCTTCTTATGGAGAGTAGCCGACTGTAAAAGTACAGACAGCATGCCCCTCTAAAATTAGAGTAAAACTCAATGGAGAGTAGCCGACTGTAAAGGTACAGACGGCATGCCCCTCTTTAAGTAAGTAAAAATTAAACATGGAGAGTAGCCGACTATTTGTTAGTAGGCGTGCCCCTCTTAGTACAAAATTGAATAGTAAGTGCAAACTTTTATTAAGTAGCTCTTGACTATTTACATCATTCAAAAGAAATATTTCTTAAGATTATCTACATTCCAAGTTCGAGGCAACGGTTGTCCGTCTGGTGTTTCCAGACGGTAGGTACCGTCCCTGACTTCCTCATAGATTCGGTAGGGTCCTTCCCAGTTGGGAGTTAGTTTGCCAGACTCATTACCCCTACCAACTGCTTCCATTTTTCTAAGTACAATTCCCCTACTTTGAGTGGACGCCTGTGTACTTTTTTGTTGTATGATCTAGTCATTCTCAGGCGATAGATCTCATGGCGCAAGACATCATTGCCCCTCTTTTCAGGAAGTGAATCTAATGCCAGGCGCATGGCTTCCCAGTTTGCCTCTTCGTCATATAGCATTACTCGAAGAGTCGGCTCGTAGTGTTCTATTGGAAGAACAGCTTCCGCACCGTAAGTTAGGTGGAATGGAGTTTCTCCAGTCGCCCCTTTTTCAGTCGTCCTAATGGCCCAGAGAACATGTGGTAGTTCATCCGCCCATAGGCCGCCTGCTCGTTCAATCTTTTTCTTGAGACCGTCCGAGATGATTTTATTAAAGGCTTCTACCTGGCCGTTTGCTTGTGGACGGCCGACAGATGCAAAGTAGTTTGCAATTCCTTGGTCACCCAACCAGCTTTTGAGAACAGGCGTCTCAAATTGGGGACCATTATAAAAAACCATAGACATGGGAACCCCGAACCGAGTGATGACATTTTTCCAAATGAATGAAATTACATCTTTCGTCTTGATTCCCTTTACAGCCTCCGCCTCTACCCATTTAGTGAAGTAGTGGACGGCAACAAGTATGTACCTCCTTCCGCCTGTAGCAGGCGTATATGAACCCAGAATGTCCATGCCCCACTTAGCAAACGGTAGTGGGCTGTGAATGGTAGTGAGGTCAGTAGCCGGACGGTGAATTAGTTTGCCAAACCTTTGGCACTTGTCACATTTTTTCACCATCTCCATTGCATCTGCTTCCAAAGTAGGCCAAAAGTAGCCTTGCCGCCTTGCCCTTTGAGCAAGCGTCCTACCGCCTATATGAGAAGCACAGTAACCAGAGTGAAGATTGTCTAGTATCTCTCGTCCCTTTTCTGGAGTAACACACTTTAAGAAGGGTTGAAGGTACCCTTTTTTGTGAAGTTCTCCCTTTATCATTTCAAAACAGGTGGCTCGTTTTTTCAGTGCTGCCGCCTGTTGAGGATCATCCGGCAGTGTACCGTTTGTCAGATATGCCCTGATTGAATCCATCCAGGTTGAGCTTCTATCTAGGATTCCAATAGGGTTTTCCTCGATGCTTCTCTTCTCCATTACTTCCCAAAAAAAAGTTCGAGGAGTATCAGAGGAGGCGGATGATGCTAATTTTGACAGTGCATCCGCCTGGTTGTTTTCTGATCTCGGCACTTGGATCAGATGGAAATCCTCAAGGGAGCCGACTGTTTGTCGGACCGCCTGTAAATACTTGATCATGGTCGGATGGGTTGCTTCGTATTCGCCATTGTACTAACTCACTATCAATTGTGAATCGGAACAGGCGTCTATTTTTCTTGCCCCTGCCGCCTTGCACATGCGGATCCCGGCTAGTAAAGCTTCATATTCTGCCTCATTGTTTGAAGCCTGGAAACTGAAGCGTAGAGCATACTCGTACCTGTCGCCCTCTGGCGACTGACATATGACGCCTGCTCCACAACCATTTGAAGTAGAGCTTCCGTCCACATATACCTTCCATACTTGGTCTGGAACTTGAGAGTCAGGAGGACGAGTCATCTCTACAATAAAATCAGCAAAGGCTTGCCCCTTCACTGCTTTTCTAGGCTCGAATGTAACTTCGAGGCTCTGTATTTCTATGGCCCATTTGATCATTCGGCCTGACGACTCCATGATGGTAAGTGGCCGCTTGATAGGTTGGTTTGTATACACGACGACTGCATATGCCAAAAAGTAGGGCTTCAATTTTTTAACAGCCATGAAGAGTGCAAGACCAAATTTCTCCACTAGGGGATACCTCAACTCGGCATTTTTCAGTACGTGACTGACAAAGTAGACCGGGAGCTGACAGCCGTCTCTTTCAGCAAGGAGAACAGCGCTTAACGCATAATCAGAGACGGTCAGGTACATGTAGAGTACCTCTTTGGGCAAAGGGCTGACCAGCCTCGGCAAGGAATGCAAGTGAACTTTTAATTTCTGGAAGGCGGCCTCAGCATCCGGCCCCCATTCAAACCTTGCCTTTTTCTTAATTGCCTTAGCATCCGGCCTCAGCATTTGTCGCCTGATCGGCTTATAAATCTTCCCAAGGCCGCCAGACAACCTGTTAACTTCTGAACCTCTCGGATGGTACGAGGCGACTGCATGTCAATGACCGCCTGCACCTTCTCAGGGTTCGCCTCTATTCCTCTCTGATTGATAAGGAATCCGAGAAATTTCCCAGACTCAACTCCAAATACACATTTCTTGGGATTGAGCATGACATGGTGCCGCTTGAGTGTGGCGAAAGTTTCTCGGAGGTCCGACATATGATCTTTCTGAAGTTTAGTCTTGACAATCATATCATCAATGTATGCCTCGACGTTTCTCCCAATCTGATCAAAGAACACAGTGTTTATCATTCGTTGGAAGGTAGCAAGGGCATTCTTAAGACCAAACGGCATGACCGTGTAACAGTATAACCCCTGATCAGTGACGAAGGCCGTCTTCTCCTGATCTTTCTTCCATAAAGGAATTTGATGGAAACCAGAATAGGCGTCCATAAAACTCATCAAGGCATGGTCGGCTGTTGAGTCGACCAGGTTATCAATTTTAGGCAGAGGGTAACTGTCTTTGGGGCACGCCTTGTTTAAGTCTGTGTAGTCTACACACATTCGCCAGGTGCCATTCGGCTTTTTAACAAGCACCACATTTGCAACCCAGTATGGGAAGTAACATTGCCGAATGAACCCTGCATCAAGTAATTTTTTAACTTCGGCGGCTGCCACCTGACTTCTTTCTTCGCCATGGTTCCGCTTCTTTTGCCGTACCGGCTTCTTTTTCGGATCCACGGCCAGTTTATGTACCGCCAGATCAGGACTAATGCCTGGCATTTCATGGACTTCGAATGCAAAGATGTCTTTGTATTCTTTCAATAGTTTGTGAAAGTTGTCACCAAGGTTTCTCAGAGCAGTCGTCCCAACTTTAACAGTTCGGTTAGGACGTGAGTCGTCTAAGATCAGGTCCGCATGCTCACCAGCCGGCTGAGGGCGGAACTCATCCGGCCGCTCTTCTGCCAATGATTGCTATTTTCTTTCTTTTCTTGCGGCCCCTGTCTGGGATGCCTTTCTCTTTTTGCCGCCTGCTTCTTGAACAGGCGCACTCTCCTTGTCAAGGTCTGTTTTTTCACCGCTTGACCCAGTAGCCATAACAGTGGGCTTGACATCCGAGAGATAGCACTCTCGGGCCATCCTCTGATCTCCCCTTAGGGAGCCGACTGTTCCATTATCCCTCTCAAACTTGAGCAACATAAGAGATGGGATTATAACAGCCTTGGAATTATTTAGGGTAGGTCGACCCAGAATCATGTTGTAGGCCGAGAGTTCCTCTACTACCAGGAACTGGACTACCATGTGTCGTCCTTCCCCTTTTTCGCCCAGGAGGATGAGTAAATCTACTTGTCCCAGTGGGTGGACGACTCCTCCTCCAAACCCTACTAAAGGGTGGGAGGCCGGATGTATGCAATCAGTCTGATATTTTAGTTTCGACAGACATTTGCTACTGATGAGATCTGAGGAGCTTCCGGTATCTATGAGGATTCGGCCAACTCTCTGATTGGCCACTTTACATTCAATAACGAGAGGGTCGTCATGCGGCCCCCTTACCCCTCCTAGATCTTCTTCAGTGATGACAATCTCAGGAAATGAATATTTGGACGGTCGTTCTTGGTGAACGGAATTTACATCTAACCGCCTGATATTGTCTTTGTTGCCCCTTATAGTGGGGCCGCCTCCTGAGAAGCCGCCTGCAATGGTGTAGACGACTGCATCATCTGTATCAGAGCTGTCGGCCTGTTGATTCTTTTTGGCCGACTGCTTTTTTGAGGAAGTGTTCCCCGTAGATTTCTTGACATAAGTGTCAAGATCACCTTGCTCAGCCAGGCGGTCTAGGTACCGCATGAGACTGATGCAGTCATTGGTGTGATGACCAACATCGTCATGATAAGCACAGAATTTATCTTGGTTCCGGTTTTTTGCAGAACCCTTCATGGGGACCGGCTTCTCAATTGAGATCCGTCCCTTGATTTCTTTTAGGATAAACTGGTTATCCTTGTTAAACGCATACTTTGGGGAGTATGGTTTGAATTCTTTTTTCTTTTTCAGGGCCGGCTATTTAGAGGAATCAGCCGCCCAGATCTCTATTCTTTTCTCATCTTTGTTTGACGACTGTTTCTGTCGTCCTTCTCTTTTGTCGAACCTTTTCCCGTCCGACTGTTTTATCGTACAAAGATCAGTCGCCTGTATATAGGCTTCTGCTTCAATCAAGGCCTCTTGAAGAGTCGCCACCCTTTTTCGAACCAAATCAAATTTGAAGGTAGACCCGTCTTTGAGACCTCTGAAAAAGTCAGTATAAGCTACCTCATCCGGTAACCCTTGAATCTGTATTCTCATCAGGTTAAACCGCCTGATGTAAGAACGAAGCCCCTCCTTCTCGCCCTGCTGAATTGTTCCCAAATCAAGGGTCGTTTTCTTCGCAGGGATGTTCATGGCGAAGTTGGAGGTAAATAAGTAAGCAAGCGTCCTGAAGCTATTTACACAACCAGTTTGCAGGTTGCCGAACCATTGCTGTGCGATTCCTTTGAGAGTCGCTGGGAAACACTTGCACCAAGTGGGATCATCTAACCCTTGAAGGTACATAAGGTTGGTGAATGCCATCAGATGGTCTTCTGGGTTAGTAGTGCCGTCATAGGCACCTACTAGTACATTTTTCACTTTGGCCGGCTGAGCGGCTTCAGTAATTTCCTTGGAGAAGGCCGACGGCTGTTCACCAAGTCTAAGCAACCGTAGCTGCCAGTCCATAGGTTGGACGTTTTTTGCTGCAGGTCCACCAAACGGAGGTGGCTGCAAAAAAATACTGTTGTTGCGGCACAAATGGTAAGTTTGGTACCGCCTAGTCACTATGAAAGCCGGACTGACAGGAGGTGCCGCCTGACTGACTCTCATGGTACGACTGAGTAGGCCTCATCGAGGCATTTCGCAAACTGTCTTGAAAGTTTGAAGTAGAGGCCGACTCTGACAATCGGTCACTCTTCTTCTGCTCTAGCAGTAGCCGAGCATCTGTGAATGTTTGCTTCGACCCGTCCGCCTGAATATGACGAACAGGTTTCCTATTTCCTGTAGGATAACGGAATTTTGTGAAATCAAGGGCAGGTGGCTCTCGCTTCCTAGATTTAGGATGAGGAGTCGCCTCTCGCCCTTGAACTGGCTTCCTCTTCAGTGAAGTGGAGGGTTTCTTGGCCGACTGCTCCTTGACTGGAGCAGGCGGCTTCTTGTTGATCAACTCTTGAATCTCTCCCTTGAATTCCCGCATGAAGGTCATGAGTTCGTTCCTTGTGATGGGAGCAGACCCATCAGTCGGCTGTTGCCGAACAGGCGGTGCGCCTGCTGGCTCACTTCCAGTTTGAAGATGTTCCTGTTCCCTCCTTTCGATATGACGGGTACGTCGGGCCCTTAGGGTCCCGTCTGAAGCTGTATGAGCTTCAACTTCAAATTCACTTTCGGTATCATGGTCAAACTGAACTTGAGGGTCGTCTAGGGGACGCCTCTCTTCAGGAGTCGGTACAGACTTGGATGCCATCTCAGAAGTACTCTCCCCACAGACGGCGCCAAATGTTTCGGGGTTTTCTGATGTCCTGCGGGAGAGTTACAATTCCGAGACTGGAACCGGACGCCTGTACCTGCAAAATAACGGAGACTCCTGGGAGCTCCGCCTCCAACGGTCAAGTTAGTACCTGATTAAGGAGTAGTTAATGCGGAAATTAAAGTGATTTGGTCTCTCTAGGTGAGAGTGTTTAATGAAGGTAATTTGCTTTGTTAGCGAGATCAGCCGGTTATTACTGTGTAATTAATGTGTTTTTTCCGTAATGTTTCTGTTCTCTCCCTTAATGAGGATTAAGGGAGGTATTTATAACCTTGGAAAACGTGCCCATCCTAGGTTTAGGTAAACCTAGGGCCGATTGGGCTTCCCTCGAAAGTTGGGCCTGGGTGGCCGGTTTCTCCATTAGGCATGGAGTATGCCACATGTCTTGACATAACAGGTCCAAGGTGGACGAATAAGCGCGTGCCACGTGGGAAGCCCTGCCTGTTCCAACTGGGGGACACTTGGCAGGACCTGATTGGTCCACGTGGCGCATTCCGATTGGTGGGAGCAAAATCCCCTAATCAAGCGTAGCCGTAGCTAGGCTAGGCTAGCTCATCGCAAGCCTAGGCACACCATGTGTGTGCTAGGCGCACCATGGTGTGCTAGGCACTATCGCAGTCTAGGCGCGGCCTGGCGGCCTATCACAAGCAATAGGCGCACCTAGCACCCCATCACAGCTATCGCAGCCCTAGCATGTGGCTAGGGACCATTGCTACCCATCGCAGGTACCAGGCGCACCATCGCAAGCACTAGGTGTTGCGTGCGTGCGTGCGTGCCTGGCATGGCAGCACCATCGCAGGCACCATGCGCACCATCGCAGGCACTGGGTGCTACGTGCGTGCGTGCCTGGCATGGCAGCACCATCGCTGGCACCAAGTGGTAGCATGGGTTCCTACCTAGCATTGGCGCAGCATGTGTGCTGGCTTGTGTGCTAGCCTTTGCATGGCAGCACCAAGCATCGCACCATATGCGAGGGCCAGGGCGTCAGCATAGTGTTAGGCCACGCACAGCAGCCCAACATCACCACGCACCAAGGCCGCTGTGTGATGTGTGGGCGTGCGTGTGCGAGAGATGCTGCGAAGGTGTGTGCGTGGTGTGCGAGGCAAAGGGGGCCAGCATGTGTGGCTCGTTAGCAGCACGCATGCGGGGTGTGCGAGCATGTACGAAGGGTGAAGCATGGATGCGTGTGGTGCGTGGGATGCCAGGGGCAGCACCAGCGCCAAGCATCGCCCAGCACCAAGCAGCACTGCCTGGCTGGGATGCGAAGGCTACTGGTGGGCTGGTGCTAACAAGGCTGGGCATGCTGGCAGTGCCAGCTAGCTGCCAGCCCAACAGCATGCTTGAGGCGGCTTTGTGAGGAGAGTGGGGACCAAGGCTTAGAGCCATGGCTTGGGGAGCAAGGCAATGGTCCCCCCCAAGGTACATGGTCCTCACCTAACTCTCTCTCTCTCCTTGACACTTGTTGCATTGTGATTGTATTTATTTATTAATTTATTTTAGAAATAAATTAATTAGCAAAATTATTCATTCTCCCACATTGGTTGGGGAATGAAGTTCAAGGGTTCATTTCCCTATAAATACCAAGCTTGGGTATTGGGAAATGAACAACCATGAGTGGAATTAAAAAGGCCACTCTAAGAAAGAATAAACCTTTGATTTGTAAAACTCATAGTTATTTTGACCGGGTCTTGACTAACCTTCAAGACTTAGGATGCTCGGGTCGGGTCGACGGTACGATCCGTTGGAGATCTCGTCTTTTCGGGATTTTGAAGTAAGAGCTCTTTGGGAGCGAAGCATGCGTCAAAGGTATAATTCTTGTTCTTAATCTTGTTTGATTAATTTTATTATGCTTGTTAATTGCTTTAATTAAGGAGCGGGTCTTGGTGGGTTTCCTTCCGCGTAGTGTCGGATCACTACGAAACCTTACAGCGGTATCGGAGCCACGCTCCTTTTAATTTTTGCAATTATTGTTTAATTAAGGGGCTTTAAGACAATTTAATTTTCTGGTTCATGTTCATCTAATTTCAATCAAATTTAAGTCAAACACATTCAAACAAAGCTAATTAAGTCAAACGGAAGTCAAACACATTCAAACAAAGCTTTTTGAATAAAATGAATCTCAAATGCATTCAACAAAGCTAAATGAATCAAATGAAAGTCAAATGCATTCTACAAAGCTAATTTAATCCAATGAAAGCAAAACACATTCAATTAAATCTTTTTAAATCAAGTTAAAGTATAATACATTCAACAAAGCTAATTGAATCAAATGAAATTCAAACCAATTCAAACAAATCTTTTTGAATAAAATGAATGTCAAATGCTTTCTACAAAGCAAATTGAATCCAATGAAAGTCTAATGCATTCAACAAAGCTAATTGAATCAAATTAAAGTCAAACACATTCAAAAAAAGCTAATTAAGTCAAATGAAAGTCAGACACATTCAAACAAAGCTTTTTAAATCAAATGAAAGTCAAATGCATTCAACAAAGCTAATGGAATCAAATGAAAGTCAAATGCATTCTACAAAGCTAATTAAATCAAATGTAAGTCAAACACGTTCAAATAAAGCTAATTGAATCCAATGAAAGTCAAACACATTCAAATAAAGCTTTTTAAATCAAATTAAAGTCTATTGCATTCAACAAACCTAATTGAATCAAATGAAAGTAAAACACGTTCAAACAAAGCTAATTGTATCAAATAAAAGTAAAACACATTCAAACAAGCTTTATGAATCAAATGAAAGCCAAATGCATTCAACAATGCTAATTCAATAAAATAAAAGTCAAATGCATTCTACAAAGCTAATTGAATCAAATGAAAGTCAAACACGTTCAAAAAAAGCTAATTCAATCAAATGAAATTCAAACACATTCAAACAAAGCTTTTTTAATCGATTGAAATTCAAATGCATTCAACAATGCTAATTGAACAAATGAAAGTCAAACACAATTAACCAAAGCTTTTTAAATCAAATTAAAGTCAAATGCATTCTACCAAGCTATTTGAATACAATGAAAGTCAAAAGCATTTTAGAAAGCTAATTAAATCAAATGTAAGTCAAACACGTTCAAACAAAGCTAATTGAATCCAATGAAAGTCAAACACATTCAAATAAAGCTTTTTAAATCAAATGAAAGTCAAATGCATTCTACAAAGCTAATTTAATCCAATGAAAGCAAAACACATTCAATTAAATCTTTTTAAATCAAGTTAAAGTATAATGCATTCAACAAAGCTAATTGAATCAAATGAAAGTCAAACTCATTCAAACAAATCTTTTTGAATAAAATGAATGTCAAATGCTTTCTACAAAGTAAATTGAATCCAATGAAAGTCTAATGCATTCAACAATTCTAATTGAATCAAATTAAAGTCAAACACATTCAAAAAAAGCTAATTAATTCAAATGAAAGTCAGACACATTCAAACAAAGCTTTTTAAATCAAATGAAAGTCAAATGCATTCAACAAAGCTAATGGAATCAAATGAAAGTCAAATGCATTCTACAAAGCAAATTAAATGAAATGTAAGTCAAACAAGTTCAAATAAAGCTAAATGAATCCAATGAAAGTCAAACAAATTCAAATAAAGCTTTTTAAATCAAATTAAAGTCTATTGCATTCAACAAACCTAATTGAATCAAATGAAAGTAAAACACGTTCAAACAAAGCTAATTGTATCGAATAAAAGTCAAACACATTTAAACAAGCTTTATGAATCAAATGAAAGCCAAATGCATTCAACAATACTAATTCAATAAAATAAAAGTCAAATGCATTCTACAAAGCTAATTGAATCAAATGAATGTCAAACACGTTCAAACAAAGCTTTTTGAATCGAATGAAATTCAAATGCATTCAACAATGCTAATTGAACAAATGAAAGTCAAACATAATAAACCAAAGCTTTTTGAATCAAATTAAAGTCAAATGAATTCAACAAAGCTATTTGAATACAATGAAAGTTAAAAGCATTTTACAAAGCTAATTAAATCAAATGTAAGTCAAACACGTTCAAACAAAGCTAATTGAATCCAATGAATGTCAAACACATTCAAATAAAGCTTTTTAAATCAAATTAAAGTCTAATGCATTCAACAAAGCTAATTGAATCAAATGAAAGTAAAACACATTCAAACAATGCTAATTGTATCAAATAAAAGTTAAACACATTCAAACAAAGCTAATTGAATCAAATGAAAGTCAAACACATTCAAACAAAGCTTTTTGAATCAAATTAAAGTCTAATGCATTCAACAAAGCTAATTGAATCAAATGAAAGTCAAATGCATTCTACTAAGCTAATTGAATCAAATGAAAGTCAAACACATTCTAAAAAAGCTAATTGAATCAAATAAAAGTCAAACACATTCAAACAAAGCTTTTTTAATCAAATTTAAGTTAAACATATTCAAACAAAGCTAATTAAACTAAATGAAAGTCAAACACATTCAAACAAAGCTTTTTGATTTAAATGAATGTCAAATGCATTCAACAAAGCTAATTGAATCAAATAAAAGTCAAACACATTCAAACAAAGCTAATTAAGTCAAACGGAAGTCAAACACATTCAAACAAAGCTTTTTGAATAAAATGAATCTCAAATGCATTCAACAAAGCTAAATGAATCAAATGAAAGTCAAATGCATTCTACAAAGCTAATTTAATCCAATGAAAGCAAAACACATTCAATTAAATCTTTTTAAATCAAGTTAAAGTATAATACATTCAACAAAGCTAATTGAATCAAATGAAATTCAAACCAATTCAAACAAATCTTTTTGAATAAAATGAATGTCAAATGCTTTCTACAAAGCAAATTGAATCCAATGAAAGTCTAATGCATTCAACAAAGCTAATTGAATCAAATTAAAGTCAAACACATTCAAAAAAAGCTAATTAAGTCAAATGAAAGTCAGACACATTCAAACAAAGCTTTTTAAATCAAATGAAAGTCAAATGCATTCAACAAAGCTAATGGAATCAAATGAAAGTCAAATGCATTCTACAAAGCTAATTAAATCAAATGTAAGTCAAACACGTTCAAATAAAGCTAATTGAATCCAATGAAAGTCAAACACATTCAAATAAAGCTTTTTAAATCAAATTAAAGTCTATTGCATTCAACAAACCTAATTGAATCAAATGAAAGTAAAACACGTTCAAACAAAGCTAATTGTATCAAATAAAAGTAAAACACATTCAAACAAGCTTTATGAATCAAATGAAAGCCAAATGCATTCAACAATGCTAATTCAATAAAATAAAAGTCAAATGCATTCTACAAAGCTAATTGAATCAAATGAAAGTCAAACACGTTCAAAAAAAGCTAATTCAATCAAATGAAATTCAAACACATTCAAACAAAGCTTTTTTAATCGATTGAAATTCAAATGCATTCAACAATGCTAATTGAACAAATGAAAGTCAAACACAATTAACCAAAGCTTTTTAAATCAAATTAAAGTCAAATGCATTCAACCAAGCTATTTGAATACAATGAAAGTCAAAAGCATTTTAGAAAGCTAATTAAATCAAATGTAAGTCAAACACGTTCAAACAAAGCTAATTGAATCCAATGAAAGTCAAACACATTCAAATAAAGCTTTTTAAATCAAATGAAAGTCAAATGCATTCTACAAAGCTAATTTAATCCAATGAAAGCAAAACACATTCAATTAAATCTTTTTAAATCAAGTTAAAGTATAATGCATTCAACAAAGCTAATTGAATCAAATGAAAGTCAAACTCATTCAAACAAATCTTTTTGAATAAAATGAATGTCAAATGCTTTCTACAAAGTAAATTGAATCCAATGAAAGTCTAATGCATTCAACAATTCTAATTGAATCAAATTAAAGTCAAACACATTCAAAAAAAGCTAATTAATTCAAATGAAAGTCAGACACATTCAAACAAAGCTTTTTAAATCAAATGAAAGTCAAATGCATTCAACAAAGCTAATGGAATCAAATGAAAGTCAAATGCATTCTACAAAGCAAATTAAATGAAATGTAAGTCAAACAAGTTCAAATAAAGCTAAATGAATCCAATGAAAGTCAAACAAATTCAAATAAAGCTTTTTAAATCAAATTAAAGTCTATTGCATTCAACAAACCTAATTGAATCAAATGAAAGTAAAACACGTTCAAACAAAGCTAATTGTATCGAATAAAAGTCAAACACATTTAAACAAGCTTTATGAATCAAATGAAAGCCAAATGCATTCAACAATACTAATTCAATAAAATAAAAGTCAAATGCATTCTACAAAGCTAATTGAATCAAATGAATGTCAAACACGTTCAAACAAAGCTTTTTGAATCGAATGAAATTCAAATGCATTCAACAATGCTAATTGAACAAATGAAAGTCAAACATAATTAACCAAAGCTTTTTGAATCAAATTAAAGTCAAATGAATTCAACAAAGCTATTTGAATACAATGAAAGTTAAAAGCATTTTACAAAGCTAATTAAATCAAATGTAAGTCAAACACGTTCAAACAAAGCTAATTGAATCCAATGAAAGTCAAACACATTCAAATAAAGCTTTTTAAATCAAATTAAAGTCTAATGCATTCAACAAAGCTAATTGAATCAAATGAAAGTAAAACACATTCAAACAATGCTAATTGTATCAAATAAAAGTTAAACACATTCAAACAAAGCTAATTGAATCAAATGAAAGTCAAACACATTCAAACAAAGCTTTTTGAATCAAATTAAAGTCTAATGCATTCAACAAAGCTAATTGAATCAAATGAAAGTCAAATGCATTCTACTAAGCTAATTGAATCAAATGAAAGTCAAACACATTCTAAAAAAGCTAATTGAATCAAATAAAAGTCAAACACATTCAAACAAAGCTTTTTTAATCAAATTTAAGTTAAACATATTCAAACAAAGCTAATTAAACTAAATGAAAGTCAAACACATTCAAACAAAGCTTTTTGATTTAAATGAATGTCAAATGCATTCAACAAAGCTAAATGAATCAAATAAAAGTCAAATGCATTTTACAAAGCTAATTGAATTAATTGAAAGTCAAACACATTCAAACCAAGTTTTTTGAATCAAATTAAAGTCAAATGCATTCAACGAAGCTAATTGAATCAAATAAAAGTCAAACACGTTCAAACAAAGCTAATTGAATCAAATGAAAGTCAAACACATTCAAACAAAGCGAATTAAATCCAATGAAAATCTAATGCATTCAGCAAAGCTAATTGAATCAAATTAAAGTCAAATACATTCAAACAAAGCTAATTAATTCAAATAAAAATCAGACACATTCGAACAAAGCTTTTTAAATCAAATGAAAGTTAAATGCACTCAACAAAGCTAATTTAAACAAATTGAAGTCAAATGCATTCTACAAAGCTTATTGAATCAAATGAAAGTCAAACACATTCAAAAAAAAAGTTCATTGAATCCAATGAAAGTCAAACAAATTCAAATAAAGCTTTTTAAATCAAATTAAAGTCTAATGTATTCAACAAAGCTAATTGAAATAAATGAAAGTAAAACACGTTCAAACAAAGCTAGTTGAATCAAATGAAAGTCAAACACATTCAAACAAGCTTTATGAATCAAATGAAAGCCAAATGCATTCAACAATGCTAATTGAATCAAATGAAAGACAAATGCATTCTACGAAGCTAATTGAATCAAATGTAAGTCAAACACATTCAAACAAAAGTTTTTAAATCAAATGAAAGTCAAATGCATTCAACAAAGCTAATTAAATAAAAAAAAAGTCAAACACCATCAAACAAAGCTTATTGAATCCAATTAAACTCTAATGCATTCAACAAAGCTAATTTAATCAAATGAAAGTCAAATGCATTCTACAAAGCTAATTGAATCAAATAAAAGTCAAACACATTCAAACAAACCTAATTAAATCAAATAAAAGTCAAACACATTCAAACAAAGCTTTTTGAATCAAATGAAAGTCAAATGCATTCAACAAAGCTAATTGAAGAAATGATAGTCAAACACAATCAACCAAAGCTTTTTGAATCAAATTAAAGTCTAATGCATTCAACAAAGCTAATTTAATCAAATGAAAGTCAAACACATACAAAAAAAGCGAATTGAATCAAATGAAAGTCAAACACATTCAAACAAGCTTTATGAATCAAATTTAAGTAAAATGCATCATACAAAGCTAATTAAATCAATTGAAAGTCAAACACATTCAAACAAAGCTAATTGAATACCAAGAAAGTCTAATGAATTCAACAAAGCTAATTGAATCAAATGAAAGTCAAACACATTCAAACTAAGCTAATTGAATCGAATGAAAGTCAAACACATTCAAACAAAGCTAATTGAATCTAATGAAAGTCAAACACATTTAAACAAAACTTTTTGAATCAAATGGAATTCAAATGCATTCAACAAAGCAAAATTAATCAAATGAAAGTCAAACACATTCAAACCAAGCTTTTTTAATCAAATGAAAGTAAAATGCATTGTACAAAGCTAATTGAATAAAACGAAAGTCAAACACATTCAATCAAACCTTTTTGAATCAAATTAAAGTCTAATGCATTCAACAAAGCTAATTGAATCAATTGAAAGTCAAATGCATTCTCCAAAGCTAATTGAATCAAATTAAAGTCAAACACATTCTAACAAAGCTAATTAAATCCATTGAAAGTCAAACACATTCAAACAAAGCTTTTTGAATCAAATGAAAGTCAAATGCATTCATCAAAGCTAATTGAATCGAATGAAAGTCAAACACATTCAAACAAACCTAATTGAATCCACTGAAAGTCAAACACATTCAATTAAAGCCTAATGCATTAAACAAAGCTAATTAAATCAAATGAAAGTCAAACACATTCAAACAAAGCTAATTGAATCAAATAAAAGTCAAACACATTCAAACAAAGCTAATTGAATCAAATGAAAGTCAAACACATTCAAACCAAGTTTTTTGAATCAAATTAAAGTCAAATGCATTCAACAAAGCTAATTGAATCAAATGAAAGTCAAAAACGTTCAAACAAAGCTAATTCAATCAAATGAAATTCAAACACATTCAAACAAAGCTTTTTGAATCGAATGAAATTAAAATGCAATCAACAATGCTAATTGAACAAATGAAAGTCAAACATAATTAACCAAAGCTTTTTGAATCAAATTAAAGTCAAATGAATTCAACAAAACTATTTGAATACAATGAAAGTCAAAAGCATTTTACAAAGCTAATTAAATCAAATGTAAGTCAAACACGTTCAAACAAAGCTAATTGAATCAAATGAAAGTCAAACACATTCAAACAAAGCTTTTTGAATCAAATTAAAGTCTAATGCTTTCAACAAAGCTAATTGAATCAAATGAAAGTCAAACCCATTCAATCAACTATTTTTGAATAAAATGAATGTTAAATGCATTCTACAAAGCTAATTGAATCAATTGAAAGTCAAACAAATTCAAACAAAGCTAATTTAATCCAATGAAAGTCTAATGCATTCAGCAAAGCTAATTGAATCAAATTAAAGTCAAATACATTCAAACAAAGCTAATTAATTCAAATAAAAATCAGACACATTCGAACAAAGCTTTTTAAATCAAATGAAAGTTAAATGCACTCAACAAAGCTAATTTAATCAAATTGAAGTCAAATGCATTCTACAAAGCTTATTGAATCAAACGAAAGTCAAACACGTTCAAAAAAAAGTTCATTGAATCCAATGAAAGTCAAACAAATTCAAATAAAGCTTTTTAAATCAAATTAAAGTCTAATGTATTCAACAAAGCTAATTGAATTAAATGAAAGTAAAACACGTTCAAACAAAGCTAGTTCAATAAAATGAAAGTCAAATACATTCAAACAAGCTTTATGAATCAAATGAAAGCCAAATGCATTCAACAATGCTAATTGAATCAAATGAAAGACAAATGCATTCTACGAAGCTAATTGAATCAAATGTAAGTCAAACACATTCAAACAAAACTTTTTAAATCAAATGAAAGTCAAATGCATTCAACAAAGCTAATTAAATAAAAAAAAAAGTCAAACACCATCAAACAAAGCTTATTGAATCCAATTAAACTCTAATGCATTCAACAAAGCTAATTTAATCAAATGAAAGTCAAATGCATTCAACAAAGCTAATTGAATCAAATAAAAGTTAAACACATTCAAACAAACCTAATTAAATCAAATAAAAGTCAAACACATTCAAACAAAGCTTTTTAAATCAAATGAAAGTCAAATGCATTCAACAAAGCTAATTGAAGAAATGATAGTCAAACACAATCAACCAAAGCTTTTTGAATCAAATTAAAGTCTAATGCATTCAACAAAGCTAATTTAATCAAATGAAAGTCAAACACATACAAAAAAGTGAATTGAATCAAATGAAAGTCAAACACATTCAAACAAGCTTTATGAATCAAATTTAAGTAAAATGCATCATATTAAGCTAATTAAATCAATTGAAAGTCAAACACATTCAAACAAAGCTAATTGAATACCAAGAAAGTCTAATGAATTCAACAAAGCTAATTGAATCGAATGAAAGTCAAACACATTCAAACTAAGCTAATTGAATCAAATGAAAGTCAAACACATTCAAACAAAGCAAATTGAATCTAATGAAAGTCAAACACATTTAAACAAAACTTTTTGAATCAAATGGAATACAAATGCATTCAACAAAGCAAAATTAATCAAATGAAAGTCAAACACATTCAAACCAAGCTTCTTTAATCAAATGAAAGTCAAATGCATTGTACAAAGCTAATTGAATAAAACGAAAGTCAAACACATTCAATCAAACCTTTTTGAATCAAATTAAAGTCTAATGCATTCAACAAAGCTAATTAAATCAATTGAAAGTCAAATGCATTCTCCAAAGCTAATTGAATCAAATTAAAGTCAAACACATTCTAACAAAGCTAATTAAATCCATTGAAAGTCAAACACATTCAAACAAAGCTTTTTGAATCAAATGAAAGTCAAATGCATTCATCAAAGCTAATTGAATCGAATGAAAGTCAAACACATTCAAACAAACCTAATTGAATCCACTGAAAGTCAAACACATTCAATTAAAGCCTAATGCATTAAACAAAGCTAATTAAATCAAATGAAAGTCAAACACATTCAAACAAAGCTAATTGAATCAAATAAAAGTTAAACACATTCAAACAAAGCTAATTGAATCAAATGAAAGTCAAACACAATCAAACCAAGTTTTTTGAATCAAATTAAAGTCAAATGCATTCAACAAAGGTAATTGAATCAAATGAAAGTCAAACACGTTCAAACAAAGCTAATTGAATCAAATGAAAGTCAAAAACATTCAAACAAAGCTTTTTGAATCAAATTAAAGTCTAATGCTTTCAACAAAGCTAATTGAATCAAATGAAAGTCAAACCCATTCAAACAACTATTTTTGAATAAAATTAAAGTCTAATGCATTCAACAAAGCTAATTTAATCAAATGAAAGTCAAACACATACAAAAAAGCGAATTGAATCAAATGAAAGTCAAACACATTCAAACAAGCTTTATGAATCAAATTTAAGTAAAATGCATCATACAAAGCTAATTAAATCAATTGAAAGTCAAACACATTCAAACAAAGCTAATTGAATACCAAGAAAGTCTAATGAATTCAACAAAGCTAATTGAATCAAATGAAAGTCAAACTCATTCAAACTAAGCTAATTGAATCAAATGAAAGTCAAACACATTCAAACAAAGCTAATTGAATCTAATGAAAGTCAAACACATTTAAACAAAACTTTTTGAATCAAATGGAATTCAAATGCATTCAACAAAGCAAAATTAATCAAATGAAAGTCAAACACATTCAAACCAAGCTTCTTTAATCAAATGAAAGTCAAATGCATTGTACAAAGCTAATTGAATAAAACGAAAGTCAAACACATTCAATCAAACCTTTTTGAATCAAATTAAAGTCTAATGCATTCAACAAAGCTAATTAAATCAATTGAAAGTCAAATACATTCTCCAAAGCTAATTGAATCAAATTAAAGTCAAACACATTCTAACAAAGCTAATTAAATCCATTGAAAGTCAAACACATTCAAACAAAGCTTTTTGAATCAAATGAAAGTCAAATGCATTCATCAAAGCTAATTGAATCGAATGAAAGTCCAACACATTCAAACAAACCTAATTAAATCTACTGAAAGTCAAACACATTCAATTAAAGCCTAATGCATTAAACAAAGCTAATTAAATCAAATGAAAGTCAAACACATTCAAACAAAGCTAATTGAATCAAATAAAAGTTAAACACATTCAAACAAAGCTAATTGAATCAAATGAAAGTCAAACACAATCAAACCAAGTTTTTTGAATCAAATTAAAGTCAAATGCATTCAACAAAGCTAATTGAATCAAATGAAAGTCAAACACGTTCAAACAAAGCTAATTGAATCAAATGAAAGTCAAACACATTCAAACAAAGCTTTTTGAATCAAATTAAAGTCTAATGCTTTCAACAAAGCTAATTGAATCAAATGAAATTCAAACCCATTCAAACAACTATTTTTGAATAAAATGAATGTTAAATGCATTCTACAAAGCTAATTGAATCAATTGAAAGTCAAACAAATTCAAACAAAGCTAATTTAATCCAATGAAAGTCTAATGCATTCAGCAAAGCTAATTGAATCAAATTAAAGTCAAATACATTCAAACAAAGCTAATTAATTCAAATAAAAATCAGACACATTCGAACAAAGCTTTTTAAATCAAATGAAAGTTAAATGCACTCAACAAAGCTAATTTAATCAAATTGAAGTCAAATGCATTCTACAAAGCTTATTGAATCAAATGAAAGTCAAACACG
Source organism: Chenopodium quinoa (assembly GCF_001683475.1). Taxonomy (NCBI): domain Eukaryota; kingdom Viridiplantae; phylum Streptophyta; class Magnoliopsida; order Caryophyllales; family Amaranthaceae; genus Chenopodium; species Chenopodium quinoa. The sequence continues at coordinate 118,338 of NW_018744748.1, forward strand.
TTCAAAAAAAAGTTCATTGAATCCAATGAAAGTCAAACAAATTCAAATAAAGCTTTTTAAATCAAATTAAAGTCTAATGTATTCAACAAAGCTAATTGAATTAAATGAAAGTAAAACACGTTCAAACAAAGCTAGTTCAATAAAATGAAAGTCAAATACATTCAAACAAGCTTTATGAATCAAATGAAAGCCAAATGCATTCAACAATGCTAATTGAATCAAATGAAAGACAAATGCATTCTACGAAGCTAATTGAATCAAATGTAAGTCAAACACATTCAAACAAAACTTTTTAAATCAAATGAAAGTCAAATGCATTCAACAAAGCTAATTAAATAAAAAAAAAAGTCAAACACCATCAAACAAAGCTTATTGAATCCAATTAAACTCTAATGCATTCAACAAAGCTAATTTAATCAAATGAAAGTCAAATGCATTCTACAAAGCTAATTGAATCAAATAAAAGTCAAACACATTCAAACAAAGCTAATTGAATCAAATAAAAGTTAAACACATTCAAACAAAGCTAATTGAATCAAATGAAAGTCAAACACAATCAAACCAAGTTTTTTGAATCAAATTAAAGTCAAATGCATTCAACAAAGCTAATTGAATCAAATGAAAGTCAAACACGTTCAAACAAAGCTAATTGAATCAAATGAAAGTCAAACACATTCAAACAAAGCTTTTTGAATCAAATTAAAGTCTAATGCTTTCAACAAAGCTAATTGAATCAAATGAAAGTCAAACCCATTCAAACAATTATTTTTGAATAAAATGAATGTTAAATGCATTCTACAAAGCTAATTGAATCAATTGAAAGTCAAACAAATTCAAACAAAGCTAATTTAATCCTATGAAAGTCTAATGCATTCAGCAAAGCTAATTGAATCAAATTAAAGTCAAATACATTCAAACAAAGCTAATTAATTCAAATAAAAATCAGACACATTCGAACAAAGCTTTTTAAATCAAATGAAAGTTAAATGCACTCAACAAAGCTAATTTAATCAAATTGAAGTCAAATGCATTCTACAAAGCTTATTGAATCAAATGAAAGTCAAACACGTTCAAAAAAAAGTTCATTGAATCCAATGAAAGTCAAACAAATTCAAATAAAGCTTTTTAAATCAAATTAAAGTCTAATGTATTCAACAAAGCTAATTGAATTAAATGAAAGTAAAACACGTTCAAACAAAGCTAGTTGAATCAAATGAAAGTCAAATACATTCAAACAAGCTTTATGAATCAAATGAAAGCCAAATGCATTCAACAATGCTAATTGAATCAAATGAAAGACAAATGCATTCTACGAAGCTAATTGAATCAAATGTAAGTCAAACACATTCAAACAAAACTTTTTAAATCAAATGAAAGTCAAATGCATTCAACAAAGCTAATTAAATAAAAAAAAAAGTCAAACACCATCAAACAAAGCTTATTGAATCCAATTAAACTCTAATGCATTCAACAAAGCTAATTTAATCAAATGAAAGTCAAATGCATTCTACAAAGCTAATTGAATCAAATAAAAGCCAAACACATTCAAACAAACCTAATAAAATTAAATAAAAGTCAAACACATTCAAACAAAGCTTTTTGAATCAAATGAAAGTCCAATGCATTCAACAAAGCTAATTGAAGAAATGATAGTTAAACACAGTCAACCAAAGCTTTTTGAATCAAATTAAAGTCTAACGCATTCAACAAAGCTAATTTAATCAAATGAAAGTCAAACACATACAAAAAAAAGCGAATTGAATCAAATGAAAGTCAAACACATTCAAACAAGCTTTATGAATCAAATTTAAGTAAAATGCATCATACAAAGCTAATTAAATCAATTGAAAGTCAAACACATTCATACAAAGCTAATTGAATACCAAGAAAGTCTAATGAATTCAACAAAGCTAATTGAATCAAATGAAAGTCAAACACATTCAATTTAAGCTAATTGAATCAAATGAAAGTCAAACACATTCAAACAAAGCTAATTGAATCTAATGTAAGTCAAACACATTTAAACAAAACTTTTTGAATCAAATGGAATTAAAATGCATTCAACAAAGCAAAATTAATCAAACGAAAATCAAACACATTCAAACCAAGCTTTTTTAATCAAATGAAAGTCAAATGCATTGTACAAAGCTAATTGAATAAAACGAAAGTTAAACACATTCAATCAAAGCTTTTTGAATCAAATTAAAGTCTAATGCATTCAACAAAGCTAATTGAATCAAATGAAAGTCAAATGCATTCTCCAAAGCTAATTGAATCAAATTAAAGTCAAACACATTCTAACAAAGCTAATTAAATCCATTGAAAGTCAAACACATTCAAACAAAGCTTTTTGAATCAAATGAAAGTCAAATGCATTCATCAAAGCTAATTGAATCGAATGAAAGTCTAACACATTCAAACAAACCTAAATGAATCCACTGAAAGTCAAACACATTCAATTAAAGCCTAATGCATTAAACAAAGCTAATTAAATCAAATGAAAGTCAAACACATTCAAACAAAGCTAATTGAATCAAATAAAAGTCAAACACATTCAAACAAAGCTAATTGAATCAAATGAAAGTCAAACACATTCAAACCAAGTTTTTTGAATCAAATTAAAGTCAAATGCATTCAACAAAGCTAATTGAATCAAATGAAAGTCAAACACGTTCAAACAAAGCTGAATGAATCAAATGAAAGTCAAACACATTCAAACAAAGTTTTTTGAATCAAATTAAAGTTTAATGCTTTCAACAAAGCTAATTGAATCAAATGAAAGTCAAACCCATTCAAACAACTATTTTTGAATAAAATGAATGTTAAATGCATTCTACAAAGCTAATTGAATCAATTGAAAGTCAAACAAATTCAAACAAAGCTAATTTAATCCAATGAAATTCTAATGCATTCAGCAAAGCTAATTGAATCAAATTAAAGTCAAATACATTCAAACAAAGCTAATTAATTCAAATACAAATCAGACACATTCGAACAAAGCTTTTTAAATCAAATGAAAGTTAAATGCACTCAACAAAGCTAACTTAACCAAATTGAAGTCAAATGCATTCTACAAAGCTTATTGAATAAAATGAAAGTCAAACACGTTCAAAAAAGAGTTCATTGAATCCAATGAAAGTCAAATAAATTCAAATAAAGCTTTTTAAATCAAATTAAAGACTAATGTATTCAACAAAGCTAATTGAATTAAATGAAAGTAAAACACGTTCAAACAAAGCTAGTTGAATCAAATGAAAGTCAAATACATTCAAACAAGCTTTATGAATCAAATGAAAGCCAAATGCATTCAACAATGCTAATTGAATCAAATGAAAGACAAATGCATTCTACGAAGCTAATTGAAACAAATGTAAGTCAAACACATTCAAACAAAACTTTTTAAATCAAATGAAAGTCAAATGCATTCAACAAAGCTAATTAAATAAAAAAAAAGTCAAACACCATCAAACAAAGCTTATTGAATCCAATTAAACTCTAATGCATTCAACAAAGCTAATTTAATCAAATGAAAGTCAAATGCATTCTACAAAGCTAATTGAATCAAATAAAAGTCAAACACATTCAAACAAACCTAATTAAATCAAATAAAAGTCAAATACATTCAAACAAAGCTTTTTAAATCAAATGAAAGTCAAATGCATTCAACAAAGCTAATTGAAGAAATGATAGTCAAACACAATCAACCAAAGCTTTTTGAATCAAATTAAAGTCTAATGCATTCAACAAAGCTAATTTAATCAAATGAAAGTCAAACACATACAAAAAAGCGAATTGAATCAAATGAAAGTCAAACACATTCAAACAAGCTTTATGAATCAAATTTAAGTAAAATGCATCATACAAAGCAATTAAATCAATTGAAAGTCAAACACATTCATACAAAGCTAATTGAATACCAAGAAAGTCTAATGAATTCAACAAAGCTAATTGAATCAAATGAAAGTCAAACACATTCAAACTAAGCTAATTGAATCAAATGAAAGTCAAACACATTCAAACAAAGCTAATTGAATCTAATGTAAGTCAAACACATTTAAACAAAACTTTTTGAATCAAATGGAATTCAAATGCATTCAACAAAGAAAAAATAATCAAATGAAAGTCAAACACATTCAAACCAAGCTTTTTTAATCAAATGAAAGTCAAATGCATTGTACAAAGCTAATTGAATAAAACCAAAGTCAAACACAATCAACCAAAGCTTTTTGAATCAAATTAAAGTCTAATGCATTCAACAAAGCTAATTTAATCAAACGAAAGTCAAACACATACAAAAAAAGCGAATTGAATCAAATGAAAGTCAAACACATTCAAACAAGCTTTATGAATCAAATTTAAGTAAAATGCATCATACAAAGCTAATTAAATCAATTGAAAGTCAAACACATTCATACAAAGCTAATTGAATACCAAGAAAGTCTAATTAATTCAACAAAGCTAATTGAATCAAATGAAAGTCAAACACATTCAAACTAAGCTAATTGAATCAAATGAAAGTCAAACACATTCAAACAAAGCTAATTGAATCTAACGTAAATCAAACACATTTAAACAAAACTTTTTGAATCAAATGGAATTCAAATGCATTCAACAAAGCAAAATTAATCAAATGAAAGTCAAACACATTCAAACCAAGCTTTTTTAATCAAATGAAAGTCAAATGCATTGTACAAAGCTAATTGAATAAAACGAAAGTCAAACACATTCAATCAAAGCTTTTTGAATCAAATTAAAGTCTAATGCATTCAACAAAGCTAATTGAATCAAATGAAAGTCAAATGCATTCTCCAAAGCTAATTGAATCAAATTAAAGTCAAACACATTCTAACAAAGCTAATTAAAACCATTGAAAGTCAAACACATTCAAACAAAGCTCTTTGAATCAAATGAAAGTCAAATGCATTCATCAAAGCTAATAGAATCGAATGAAAGTCAACAACATTCAAACAAACCTAATTGAATCCACTGAAAGTCAAACACATTCAATTAAAGCCTAATGCATTAAACAAAGCTAATTAAATCAAATGAAAGTCAAACACATTCAAACAAAGCTAATTGAATCAAATAAAAGTCAAACACATTCAAACAAAGCTAATTGAATCAAATGAAAGTCAAACACAATCAAACCAAGTTTTTTGAATCAAATTAAAGTTTAATGCTTTCAACAAAGCTAATTGAATCAAATGAAAGTCAAACCCATTCAAACAACTATTTTTGAATAAAATGAATGTTAAATGCATTCTACAAAGCTAATTGAATCAATTGAAAGTCAAACAAATTCAAACAAAGCTAATTTAATCCAATGAAATTCTAATGCATTCAGCAAAGCTAATTGAATCAAATTAAAGTCAAATACATTCAAACAAAGCTAATTAATTCAAATACAAATCAGACACATTCGAACAAAGCTTTTTAAATCAAATGAAAGTTAAATGCACTCAACAAAGCAATTTTAATCAAATTGAAGTCAAATGCATTCTACAAAGCTTATTGAATCAAATGAAAGTCAAACACGTTCAAAAAAAAGTTCATTGAATCCAATGAAAGTCAAACAAATTCAAATAAAGCTTTTTAAATCAAATTAAAGTCTAATGTATTCAACAAAGCTAATTGAATTAAATGAAAGTAAAACACGTTAAAACAAAGCTAGTTGAATCAAATAAAAGTCAAATACATTCAAACAAGCTTTATGAATCAAATGAAAGCCAAATGCATTCAACAAAGCTAATTGAAGAAATGATAGTCAAACACAATCAACCAAAGCTTTTTGAATCGAATTAAAGTCTAATGCATTCAACAAAGCTAATTTAATCAAATGAAAGTCAAACACATACAAAAAAAGCGAATTGAATCGAATGAAAGTCAAACACATTCAAATAAGCTTTATGAATCAAATTTAAGTAAAATGCATCATACAAAGCTAATTAAATCAATTGAAAGTCAAACACATTCATACAAAGCTAATTGAATACCAAGAAAGTCTAATGAATTCAACAAAGCTAATTGAATCAAATAAAAGTCAAACACATTCAACATAGCTTTTTGAATCAAATGAAAGTCAAATGCATTCAACAAAGCTAATTGGAGAAATGATAGTCAAACACAATCAACCAAAGCTTTTTGAATCAAATTAAAGTCTAATGCGTTCAACAAAGCTAATTTAATCAAATGAAAGTCAAACACATACAAAAAAGCGAATTGAATCAAATGAAAGTCAAACATATTCAAACAAGCTTTATGAATCAAATGAAAGCCAAATGCATTCAACAATGCTAATTGAATCAAATGAAAAACAAATGCATTCTACGAAGCTAATTGAATCAAATGTAAGTCAAACACATTCAAACAAAACTTTTTAAATCAAATGAAAGTCAAATGCATTCAACAAAGCTAATTAAATAAAAAAAAAAGTCAAACACCATCAAACAAAGCTTATTGAATCCAATTAAACTCTAATGCATTCAACAAAGCTAATTTAATCAAATGAAAGTTAAATGCATTCTACAAAGCTAATTGAATCAAATAAAAGTCAAACACATTCAAACAAACCTAATTAAATCAAATAAAAGTCAAACACATTCAAACAAAGCTTTTTGAATCAAATGAAAGTTAAATGCATTCAACAAAGCTAATTGAAGAAATGATAGTCAAACACAATCAACCAAAGCTTTTTGAATCAAATTAAAGTCTAATGCATTCAACAAAGCTAATTTAATCAAATGAAAGTCAAACACATACAAAAAAGCGAATTGAATCAAATGAAAGTCAAACACATTCAAACAAGCTTTATGAATCAAATTTAAGAAAAATGCATCATACAAAGCTAATTAAATCAATTGAAAGTCAAACACATTCATACAAAGCTAATTGAATACCAAGAAAGTCTAATGAATTCAACAAAGCTAATTGAATCAAATGAAAGTCAAACACATTCAAACTAAGCTAATTGAATCAAATGAAAGTCAAACACATTCAAACAAAGCTAATTGATTCTAGCGTAAATCAAACACATTTAAACAAAACTTTTTGAATCAAATGGAATTCAAATGCATTCAACAAAGCAAAATTAATCAAGTGAAAGTCAAACACATTCAAACCAAGCTTTTTTAATCAAATGAAAGTCAAATGCATTGTACAAAGCTAATTGAATAAAACGAAAGTCAAACACATTCAATCAAAGCTTTTTGAATCAAATTAAAGTCTAATGCATTCAACAAAGCTAATTGAATCAAATGAAAGTCAAATGCATTCTCCAAAGCTAATTGAATCAAATTAAAGTCAAACACATTCTAACAAAGCTAATTAAATCCATTGAAAGTCAAACACATTCAAACAAAGCTTTTTGAATCAAATGAAAGTCAAATGCATTCATCAAAGCTAATTGAATCGAATGAAAGTCAAACAAATTCAAACAAACCTAATTGAATCCACTGAAAGTCAAACACATTCAATTAAAGCCTAATGCATTAAACAAAGCTAATTAAATCAAATGAAAGTCAAACACATTCAAACAAAGCTAATTGAATCAAATAAAAGTCAAACACATTCAAACAAAGCTAATTGAATCAAATGAAAGTCAAACACATTCAAACCAAGTTTTTTGAATCAAATTAAAGTCAAATGCATTCAACAAAGCTAATTGAATCAAATGAAAGTCAAACACGTTCAAACAAAGCTAATTGAATCAAATGAAAGTAAAACACATTCAAACAAAGTTTTTTGAATCAAATTAAAGTTTAATGCTTTCAACAAAGCTCATTGAATCAAATGAAAGTCAAACCCATTCAAACAACTATTTTTGAATAAAATGAATGTTAAATGCATTCTACAAAGCTAATTGAATCAATTGAAAGTCAAACAAATTCAAACAAAGCTAATTTAATCCAATGAAATTCTAATGCATTCAGCAAAGCTAATTGAATCAAATTAAAGTCAAATACATTCAAACAAAGCTAATTAATTCAAATACAAATCAGACACATTCGAACAAAGCTTTTTAAATCAAATGAAAGTTAAATGCACTCAACAAAGCTAATTTAATCAAATTGAAGTCAAATGCATTCTACAAAGCTTATAGAATCAAATGAAAGTCAAACACGTTCAAAAAAAAGTTCATTGAATCCAATGAAAGTCAAACAAATTCAAATAAAGCTTTTTAAATCAAATTAAAGTCTAATGTATTCAACAAAGCTAATTGAATTAAATGAAAGTAAAACACGTTCAAACAAAGCTAGTTGAATCAAATGAAAGTCAAATACATTCAAACAAGCTTTATGAATCAAATGAAAGCCAAATGCATTCAACAATGCTAATTGAATCAAATGAAAGACAAATGCATTCTACGAAGCTAATTGAATCAAATGTAAGTCAAACACATTCAAACAAAACTTTTTAAATCAAATGAAAGTCAAATGCATTCAACAAAGCTAATTAAATAGAAAAAAAGTCAAACACCATCAAACAAAGCTTATTGAATCCAATTAAACTCTAATGCATTCAACAAAGCTAATTTAATCATATGAAAGTCAAATGCATTCTACAAAGCTAATTGAATCAAATAAAAGTCAAACACATTCAAACAAACCTAATTAAATCAAATAAAAGTCAAACACATTCAAACAAAGCTTTTTTAATCAAATGAAAGTCAAATGCATTCAACAAAGCTAATTGAAGAAATGATAGTCAAACACAATCAACCAAAGCTTTTTGAATCAAATTAAAGTCTAATGCATTCAACAAAGCTAATTTAATCAAATGAAAGTCAAACACATACAAAAAAGCGAATTGAATCAAATGAAAGTCAAACACATTCAAACAAGCTTTATGAATCAAATTTAAGTAAAATGCATCATACAAAGCTAATTAAATCAATTGAAAGTCAAACACATTCATACAAAGCTAATTGAATACCAAGAAAGTCTAATGAATTCAACAAAGCTAATTGAATCAAATGAAAGTCAAACACATTCAAACTAAGCTAATAGAATCAAATGAAAGTCAAACACATTCAAACAAAGCTAATTGAATCTAATGAAAGTCAAACACATTTAAACAAAACTTTTTGAATCAAATGGAATTCAAATGCATTCAACAAAGCAAAAATAATCAAATGAAAGTCAAAACACATTCAAACCAAGCTTTTTTAATCAAATGAAAGTCAAATGCATTGTACAAAGCTAATTGAATAAAACGAAAGTCAAACACAATCAACCAAAGCTTTTTGAATCAAATTAAAGTCTAATGCATTCAACAAAGCTAATTTAATCAAATGAAAGTCAAACACATACAAAAAAAGCGAATTGAATCAAATGAAAGTCAAACACATTCAAACAAGCTTTATGAATCAAATTTAAGTAAAATGCATCATACAAAGCTAATTAAATCAATTGAAAGTCAAACACATTCATACAAAGCTAATTGAATACCAAGAAAGTCTAATGAATTCAACAAAGCTAATTGAATCAAATGAAAGTCAAACACATTCAAACTAAGCTAATTGAATCAAATGAAAGTCAAACACATTCAAACAAAGCTAATTGAATCTAACGTAAATCAAACACATTTAAACAAAACTTTTTGAATCAAATGGAATTCAAATGCATTCAACAAAGCAAAATTAATCAAATGAAAGTCAAACACATTCAAACCAAGCTTTTTTAATCAAATGAAAGTCAAATGCATTGTACAAAGCTAATTGAATAAAACGAAAGTCAAACACATTCAATCAAAGCTTTTTGAATCGAATTAAAGTCTAATGCATTCAACAAAGCTAATTGAATCAAATGAAAGTCAAATCAATTCTCCAAAGCTAATTGAATCAAATTAAAGTCAAACACATTCTAACAAAGCTAATTAAATCCATTGAAAGTCAAACACATTCAAACAAAGCTTTTTGAATCAAATAAAAGTCAAATGCATTCATCAAAGCTAATTGAATCGAATGAAAGTCAAACAAATTCAAATAAATCTTTTTAAATCAAATTAAAGTCAATGTATTCAACAAAGCTAATTGAATTAAATGAAAGTAAAACACGTTCAAACAAAGCTAGTTGAATCAAATGAAAGTCAAATACATTCAAACAAAGCTTTTTGAATCAAATGAAAGTCAAATGCATTCAACAAAGCTAATTGAAGAAATGATGTACAAACACAATCAACCAAAGCTTTTTGAATCAAATGAAAGTCTAATGCATTCAACAAAGCTAATTTAATCAAATGAAAGTCAAACACATACAAAAAAAGCGAATTGAATCAAATGAAAGTCAAACACATTCAATCAAGCTTTATGAATCAAATTTTAGTAAAATGCATCATACAAAGCTAATTAAATCAATTGAAAGTCAAACACATTCATACAAAGCTAATTGAATACCAAGAAAGTCTAATGAATTCAACAAAGCTAATTGAATCAAATGAAAGTCAAACACATTCAAACCAAGCTTTTTTAATCAAATGAAAGTCAAATGCATTGTACAAAGCTAATTGAATAAAACGAAAGTCAAACACATTCAATCAAAGCTTTTTGAACCAAATTAAAGTCTAATGCATTCAACAAAGCTAATTGAATCAAATGAAAGTCAAATGCATTCTCCAAAGCTAATTGAATGAAATTAAAGTCAAACACATTCTAACAAAGCTAATTAAATCCATTGAAAGTCAAACACATTCAAACAAAGCTTTTTGAATCAAATGAAAGTCAAATGCATTCATCAAAGCTAATTGAATCGAATGAAAGTCAAACACATTCAAACAAACCTAATTGAATCCACTGAAAGTCAAACACATTCAATTAAAGCCTAATGCATTAAACAAAGCTAATTAAATCAAATGAAAGTCAAACACATTCAAACAAAGCTAATTGAATCAAATAAAAGTCAAACACATTCAAACAAAGCTAATTGAATCAAATGAAATTCAAACACAATCAAACCAAGTTTTTTGAATCAAATTAAAGTTTAATGCTTTCAACAAAGCTAATTGAATCAAATGAAAGTCAAACCCATTCAAACAACTATTTTTGAATAAAATGAATGTTAAATGCATTCTACAAAGCTAAATGAATCAATTGAAAGTCAAACAAATTCAAACAAAGCTAATTTAATCCAATGAAAGTCTAATGCATTCAGCAAAGCTAATTGAATCAAATTAAAGTCAAATACATTCAAACAAAGCTCATTAATTCAAATACAAATCAGACACATTCGAACAAAGCTTTTTAAATCAAATGAAAGTTAAATGCACTCAACAAAGCTAATTTAATCAAATTGAAGTCAAATGCATTCTACAAAGCTTATTGAATCAAATGAAAGTCAAACACGTTAAAAAAAAGTTCATTGAATCCAATGAAAGTCAAACAAATTCAAATAAATCTTTTTAAATCAAATTAAAGTCAATGTATTCAACAAAGCTAATTGAATTAAATGAAAGTAAAACACGTTCAAACAAAGCTAGTTGAATCAAATGAAAGTCAAATACATTCAAACAAGCTTTATGAATCAAATGAAAGCCAAATGCATTCAACAATGCTAATTGAATCAAATGAAAGACAAATGCATTCTACGAAGCTAATTGAATCAAATGTAAGTCAAACACATTCAAACAAAACTTTTTAAATCAAATGAAAGTCAAATGCATTCAACAAAGCTAATTAAATAAAAAAAAAGTCAAACACCATCAAACAAAGCTTATTGAATCCAATTAAACTCTAATGCATTCAACAAAGCTAATTTAATCAAATGAAAGTCAAATGCATTCTACAAAGCTAATTGAATCAAATAAAAGTCAAACACATTCAAACAAACCTAATTAAATCAAAAAAAAGTCAAACACATTCAAACAAAGCTTTTTGAATCAAATGAAAGTCAAATGCATTCAACAAAGCTAATTGAAGAAATGATAGTCAAACACAATCAACCAAAGCTTTTTGAATCAAATTAAAGTCTAATGCATTCAAAAAAGCTAATTTAATCAAATGAAAGTCAAACACATACAAAAAACCGAATTGAATCAAATGAAAGTCAAACACATTCAAACAAGCTTTATGAATCAAATTTAAGTAAAATGCATCATACAAAGCTAATTAAATAAAAAAAAAAGTCAAACACCATCAAACAAAGCTTATTGAATCCAATTAAACTCTAATGCATTCAACAAAGCTAATTTAATCAAATGAAAGTCAAATGCATTCTACAAAGTTAATTGAATCAAATAAAAGTCAAACACATTCAAACAAACTTAATTAAATCAAATAAAAGTCAAACACATTCAAACAAAGCTAATTGAATCTAATGAAAGTCAAACACATTCAAACAAAGCTAATTGAATCTAATGTAAGTCAAACACATTTAAACAAAACTTTTTGAATCAAATGGAATTCAAATGCATTCAACAAAGCAAAATTAATCAAATGAAAGTCAAACACATTCAAACCAAGCTTTTTTAATAAAATGAAAGTCAAATGCATTGTACAAAGCTAATTGAATAAAACGAAAGTCAAACACATTCAATCAAAGCTTTTTGAATCAAATTAAAGTCTAATGCATTCAACAAAGCTAATTGAATCAAATGAAAGTCAAATGCATTCTCCAAAGCTAATTGAATCAAATTAAAGTCAAACACATTCTAACAAAGCTAATTAAATCCATTGAAAGTCAAACACATTCAAACAAAGCTTTTTGAATCAAATAAAAGTCAAATGCATTCATCAAAGCTAATTGAATCGAATGAAAGTCAAACACATTCAAACAAACCTATTTGAATCCACTGAAAATCAAACACATTCAATTAAAGCCTAATGCATTAAACTAAGCAAATTAAATCAAATGAAAGTCAAACACATTCAAACAAAGCTAATTGAATCAAATATAAGTCAAACACATTCAAACAAAGCTAATTGAATCAAATGAAATTCAAACACATTCAAACCAAGTTTTTTGAATCAAATTAAAGTCAAATGCATTCAACAAAGCTAATTGAATCAAATGAAAGTCAAACACGTTCAAACAAAGCTAATTGAATCAAATGAAAGTCAAACACATTCAAACAAAGCTTTTTGAATCAAATTAAAGTCTAATGCTTTCAACAAAGCTAATTGAATCAAATGAAAGTCAAACCCATTCAAACAACTATTTTTGAATAAAATGAATGTTAAATGCATTCTACAAAGCGAATTGAATCAATTGAAAGTCAAACAAATTCAAACAAAGCTAATTTAATCCAATGAAAGTCTAATGCATTCAGCAAAGCTAATTGAATCAAATTGAAGTCAAATACATTCAAACAAAGCTAATTAATTCAAATAAAAATCAGACACATTCGAACAAAGCTTTTTAAATCAAATGAAAGTTAAATGAACTCAACAAAGCTAATTTAATCAAATTGAAGTCAAATGCATTCTACAAAGCTTATTGAATCAAATGAAAGTCAAACACGTTCAAAAAAAAAGTTCATTGAATCTAATGAAAGTCAAACAAATTCAAATAAAGCTTTTTAAATCAAATTAAAGTCAAATACATTCAAACAAGCTTTATGAATCAAATAAAAGCCAAATGCATTCAACAATGCTAATTGAATCAAATGAAAGACAAATGCATTCTACGAAGCTAATTGAATCAAATGTAAGTCAAACACATTCAAACAAAACTTTTTAAATCAAATGAAAGTAAAATGCATTCAACAAAGCTAATTAAATAAAAAAAAAAGTCAAAACACCATCAAACAAAGCTTATTCAATCCAATTAAACTCTAATGCATTCGACAAAGCTAATTGTTTCGGGGTTTTCTGATGTCCTGCGGGAGAGTTACAATTCCGAGACTGGAACCGGACGCCTGTACCTGCAAAACAAACGGATGCTTCGGATGGTTGGAGATCCGCCTCCGACGGTCAAGTTAGTACTTGATTAAGGAGTAATTAATGCGGAAATTAAAGTGATTGGGTCTCTCTAGGTGAGAGTGTTTAATGTGTGTAATCTGCGTTGTTCGCGTCATCTCCCTTAATGAGGATTAAGGGAGGTATTTATAACCTCGGGAAACGTGCCAATCTAGGTTTAGGTTAACCTTGGAATGATTGGGCTTCCCTCGGAAGTTGGGCCTAGGTGACCGGCTTCTCCATTAGGCATGGAGTATGCCACGTGTCATGACATAATAAGTCCAGGGTGGACGAATAAGCGTGTGCCACGTGGAAAGCCCTGAGATGTCCAAATGGGGGACACTTGGCAGGACCTGATTGGCCCACGTGGCGCATTCCGATTGGTGGGAGCAAAATCCCCTAATCATTTGCCCCTCACAGGTGCACGTGACTGGTCACGTGTTACCTGTGACAGGTATCGCCCTGTAACAGGCGACGGCCTGCTACAGGTGTCACTCGGCGAGAGGCCGAGAGATTCTCCCGCCAAAATTTTGAATTCTGGAAGCGACCCTTCGCCTTCTCACTTCGCCTATATAAAGGAGTGTTGACTTAGGTCATTTTCACACTTGAAAACTTTGTGAGAGAACATTCGGACCCCTGAACTTGCTCTGACATTTTGGACCCTTTTTGCCTACCGCCTGCTCTAACAAGCCGACTCCAAAGGATTTTCAGAACTTCATCAATCGTCACTCGTTCAGGTAACCGTCGGTTCTCTTACTCTTAATTTTCTCTTTACTTTATTCTTTTTTGAAATGGCACCACGGAAGCACACGACACGACCTAGGTTAGTGATCAGCCGGTCACTGGGACGGCTGAATCTAGGACTAGGAGTGCCGCCTGCCCTTTTCTGGACCCATCTTTGCCCTTTATACAAAGTCCGACTGTATATGTGTCTATGTAGAGCATGATGGCCAGAACAAAAAAGACTGCCAGGATCTCAAACTCAGACGGCTCCTCCCACAGGGTGCCGATTAGTGAAACATCTGACCAGGCGCCAGATGTGGAAGTGAAACAAAGCGGCTTGAAAGCCGGCAGTTCTGAGGGAGGAGTCAAAGTGACCCCTTCCCATTTTACAGTTGACAATTCTACATTCTCTCCTGCTCCTTTTAAAGGAGAGGAGGCGGGCCCCTCCGGGAGAGGGGAGAAGTCGTCCTCTTCGGACTCGTCAGAGGACGATTCCGAGTCTAGCTCTTCTGGCCATGCTTCTCTGGACACATAAGAGAAAGACAGTCGCCTACAAGAGGCGAGGCTTTCTCACGCAGTTGAGAAGGGGGACGATTGGGCGGAGCCATCAGCCTCTCACCGAGAGCAAAATACCCCCTACTACTGCACGGTACCTCGGGGCCGGATCACGGCCATGCAAGAGAAAGTGGAGAGCTTTATCGCAAACAACACAATGGGCCCCGGCTTTTTAGTGTTCGTGTCGGATCCAGAAGACAAAGTCGTCTGGCCGGCTGGTACCAGTTATGATGGCGCCTGCTTTGGCTGCTACGAGGCGGCCATCAAGGCTGTTCAGCGGATCTTGGATGGGTATGAGTTGGGGTTATGACAGTTAGCCCCGAACTCCTGGGTCAACGTACTCGGCTATGTGGCCGGGTGCGAACTGCACGGGGTGGAGCCGAACTTCGAGGCTTTCGCCCACATGAACTACCTCAACCGGACCCCTAAGGCAGGCGGTACCGGCTGGTATCAATTGACGAACCACAGGGGCTACCTCATGACGAGAGGTAAAGCAAACAAATGGAAGGACTGGCGGAGCACCTTCCTTATCATTGAGAGTTCAGACACAGAGCTGAACAAGCGCTTCAACAGGTGGAACAGGAATCCGCCCCTTCTTGCAGGCGGCCGCAGCATGCCGCCTGTTCCCCCCAAGGCTAAGAAAGATATCCTAGATAAAGGACTCTTCAAAGTAAAGTCGAAGGTGAACTCTACTTCAGGGGTACGAGAGCAAGTACCCCTGCACTGCGTCCCGAGCTTCAAATGGCTCTACGACGAGTACTTTTTGGCCGCCTGTGGCCTCAGCAGTCGGTGCTCAAGAGGTAGCCGGCCTGTCGAATACTCTGTTGTTCCATGCATTTCTTGTTATGACTTTTATTAACTTTGCTATTTGTTTTTGCAGCGGACGCCATGAGCAAAATTACCGCCTCCAAGACTGCGGCGGCCATGTTGCGGGCCTCCATCATGCAACAGTCTTCAACCGACTCCCCCAACAAGGGGGCACCCTTGGTGGGCTTCGAAACTTTCACCCTCTTTTCTTCTTTTTTAGACGGGCGCTCCAAGAGCTTCTTCTTCCCAACAGCCGGACCCCAAGGCTCGGAGGAAGACTGTTGCGAGCTCTCCTGGTTCTGCCAGGAAACATGTGGCGGCTGAGAATCAGCCGGCCACTTCTTCTAAAACTCTAGCTGGGCCACTTAGAAGTATGAAATTGTCCTTGTAAATTTTAGACTTGCTCCCTCCCTTACTAGGTCTAATCCGTTTGTTTATCCTTGATGCAGCCGGCCCTCAGGAGCCTGACTTGGTCGAAGTGGCCAAGTCTATGATCAAAGTCGTTCCTCCAGCTGAAAGGGAGGCGGTCAGGGGTGTCGGCACCCTTGACCTAGACGGGATTGCAGGGGTCCTTGTTGAGGTATACTTAGCATATTTTTGAGTATTTGAATTCCAGGACGCCTGTTTTTCTTTTTTGTTTGGAAACTGACGCCTGTTCCCCTTTTTACTTATGCCCTGCTCCGAGTGAACGGCCTTCGCAAGCCGCTTGACCGGAAGAACAAAGAGGTAAAGGCTGCAAAAGCTATGGCCGCCTCTGACTGTGATAAGGCAATGTTTCAAATTGCCCAAAATGAAGTTCTAACCATTGATATTCTTTATTATCAAGCGCAGGCTACCGCCTCTATCCGGGCTCAGTTAGAGGCGGCCCAGAAGAGGAATAGCGAGCTGGAGGCGACCATCAACAACCTCAAGGCCGAGCTGAGACCTCTTCGCCAAAAGATGTCCTCATACGAAACCTTGGAGAAATCCTTGGCGAGCGTAAAGGTACGCCTGGTGACCCAGGAGAAGAGTCTTACTCAGGAGCTCTCGGAAAAGGCCGAGCAAGAAAAGAAAGAGCTGGTCCGGGAGATGATGGAAGACTCTGCTCAAATCCAGCGCATGACTTTGGGTCGCCTCTTCCCCAATGCCGACTTTGCCTCCTGGGAAAAAACGTACCGCCAGTGTTCTGATAGATATAATCAAGAGATCCTGGCGGCTGCTGAGGAAGAGGCACTGGAGGAGGAGGAGCAGCCTGTGGTGGCGCTTGTGCCTCTTGGGGGTAATACATCAAAGAAGGATGCAGCTGAAGCCGAGTCCAACAAAAAGAGTGCTGACCAGGCGGCAGCTGCTAATATTGAAGATCTGCCCCCTTCATAAGCTTTATGTCTTCTTTCCCCGGCCTGCGTGCCGTTTGTTTGTATTTACCGGCCAGGGGCCGGGGCTCTGAATATTTTGCCGGTCTTTAATGACCGGCTTCTTTTTAATGAATATTTTTGTTTTGCTTCAAATTTGTTTAAGTATTGAATATTCTGATATCCAATTGTACACTATACCGACTGTTTTACATGGCCGATAGTTGCAGACAGGTACGGATAGTTAGTCACGCCGCCTATGCCCCTTGACGACTGGTTGTTTGTTTCCAGCTAGACGATCAGTCGGCCATTTATCCAATCGGTATTCGAAACATTTTAAAGACTGGATCCCCTTTAGGCAGGCGGTCCTGTCATTTGTAAAATTAACCAAGTAGGAAAGTGGTTTCCTACTTGTCATGCTTTTAGGCTAGAGACTTTAGGCCGTCTAGGCGACTGTTCCCCGCCATATTTAATCTAGTGTGAACAGGTGCTGTATGAACACCTTTTTAGTTTCATACTAAATTTTTAAGGAGTGACCAAGTAACTGAGTAGTAGAGGTATCAAGCGGTGGGTACCGGTTGTTCCCCTTTATTCGCCAATGTTTGTTGGCTTTTAACTCATAGGTTGTTAACCTAGCAGGAGTAGTGGTTGAGAGCCCCAGTTTGCTAAAAACAGGTGGACGACTCTTTCCTTTTAGGCTCCATACTAAGTTTGAGAGAGTGACTATGAGTTATATTTGGTGTTACTCAGTCGCCGTCACTCCTGCTTGAGTAGTAAAGGTACCAGGCGGCGGAGGCCGGCTGAACCTTTTGATTCGCCAATGTTTGTTGGCTATTAACTCAAGAGGTACCCCCTGCATTTATCCCAAGTAATACAGGCGGTCATCTGACTCAGATGTCAATGCTACCACTGGTTTGGTTAGTGATAGAGTTATCCTTGTCTCAAAAACGGCTACGTTGGTTGCCCTTGGGGACAGTCGTATAAGTGCTGTGTAATTAGTTTATAGAGCAATGTTCCACCCAAAAGGGATCTGCTCTCTGCGACGAATTTCATCCGGAGGGATGCCGCCGGACGCCTGCTATGATGTTGGGACAGGTCGTATTAGTTTAAAGATTGTATCAGTTGGCTTGGCCCCTAGACTGATCATTCGGCTTGTGGCCTTGGTTAGTTCTTGGTGAACGTAGGTGCTAAGTAAGAGGAGGGTAGCCGCCTGTTTAGGCATAGGGTCGGCCAGGCCCTGATCATTTTTAGCTAAGTATAAGGGGGGTGGTTGTGTGCTTTGGAACAAGTCAGCCCTCTTCTATGGAGAGTAGCCGACTATATATCCAGACGGCATGCCCCTATGGTGATAGAGTAAAATATTCAATGGAGAGTAGCCGACTGTAAAGGTACAGGCGGCATGCCCCTCTGAAGATAGAGTAAAATACTCAATGGAGAGTAGCCGACTGTAAAGGTACAGACGGCATGCTTTGAAGATAGAGTAAAATACTCAATGGAGAGTAGCCGACTGTAAAGGTACAGACGGCATGCCCCTCTGATGATAAAGTGAAATACTCAATGGAGAGTAGGCGACTATAAATGTATAGGTAGCCTGCCCCTCTTAAGTAAGAATAAAAATTAAACATGAGAGTAGCCGACTGTTTGTCAGTAGGCATGCCCCTCTTAAGTAAAAATGAAAACTGAGTATGGAGAGTAGCCGACTGTTTGTTAGTAGGCGTGCCCCTCTTAGTACAAAATTGAATATTAAGTATGCAAACTTTTATTAAGTAGCCTTGACTATTTATATCATTCAAAAGAAATATTTCTTAAGATTATCTGCATTCCAAGTTCGAGGCAACGGTTGGCCGTCTGGTGTTTCCAGACGGTAGGTACCGTCCCTGACCTCTTCACAGATTCGGTAGGGTCCTTCCCAGTTGGGAGTTAGTTTGCCAGACTCATTAGCCCTTCCAACTGCTTCCATTTTTCTAAGTACAAAGTCCCCCACTTTGAGTGGACGCCTGTGTACTTTTTTGTTGTATGATCTAGTCATTCTCAGGCGGTAAATTTCATGGCGCAAGACAGCATTGCCCCTCCTTTCAGGAAGTGAGTCTAATGCCAGGCGCATGGCTTCCCAGTTTGCCTCTTCGTCATATAGCATTACTCGAAGAGTCGGCTCGTAGTGTTCTATTGGAAGAACAACTTCCGCACCATAAGTTAGGAGGAATGGAGTTTCTCCAGTCGCCCCTTTTTCAGTCGTCCTAATGGCCCAGAGAACATGTGGTAATTCATCCGCCCATAGGCCGCCTGCTCGTTCAATCTTTTTCTTGAGACCGTCTGAGATGATTTTATTAAAGGCTTCTACCTGGCCGTTTGCTTGTGGACGGCCGACAGATGCAAAGTAGTGTGCAATTCCTTGGTCACCCAACCAGCTTTTGAGAACGGCGTCTCAAATTGGGGACCATTATCAAAAACCATAGACATGGGAACCCGAACCGAGTGATGACATTTTTCCAAATGAATGAAATTACATCCTTCGTCTTGATTCCCTTTATAGCCTCCGCCTCTACCCATTTAGTGAAGTAGTCGACGGCAACAAGTATGTACCTCCTTCCGCCTGTAGCAGGCGTATATGGACCCAGAATATCCATGCCCCACTTAGCAAACGGTAGTGGGCTATGAATGGTAGTGAGGTCAGTAGCCGGACG